>NC_066877.1:1905798-1960798 GCF_022985175.1 Labeo rohita | reverse complement strand
CTAAACTCAGCAGCAACAAACAAGAAACAAAAAGAACGGAAGGAAGACGCATAGGAAAGAAATTCTGTAGAAACGTAAATAAAAGCATATAAATTAAAATAGTTAAAAACAAAAGAATGAACAAAAAGAAAATGAACAAATTAATTCAATAAAGAAAATATTAGCTGATGGCAAAAAGTGTAAGACAGGGAACACGATTTAAGCAGATAGTGTTCAAATTACTGTTTTACCACTGATCTGAGAACAGAAAATATGACCAGGTAAACATCAGTCAATAATCTTTCAGTGCCATCTTTTCCTTTTGTCAATGCTGCTGAATTAACACACATTTCACAAACAACACACACTCCTTCTCTAGGAAACAATTACAACTAAATGTTAATTATTTTACCAAAATAAGAGCGTTTGAACCTTCTCAATGATTTTGATCTCAAAATCATAGAGTCATTGTTGGAAAGAGATCAAATACACAAAAAAAAAAAAAAAAAAAAAAAAAAAAAAAAAAAAAAGAATTTGTGGTACTTTAAGGATTTTTCTGAAGAACAGCAGGCAGTTTAACTGTTCAGGACTAACAAGGGACTCATGAACAACTATCACTACACAAAATAACAGCTGTGGATCATTCAGGTAACAACACAGTATTAAGAATCAAGTGTACGTAAACTTTTGAATGGGGTAATTTTTATAAATTCAACTACTGTTTTCTCTTGTGGACTCTATGTAAATGTCTTTTATGTGAAATATCTTATTCAGGTCAATACTAAATAAAAAACAACATGCATTTTATTTTGGTAAAATAAATAACATTTTGCAGATTCTGCAAGGTGTATGGAAACTTTTGACTTCAACTGTAGATCCACAATGCAATCATGGCTCTTTCTTACCTGGCCACTGAGTACATGAACAGGAAGTCATTATCAGGTGACCCAGGGTTCTTCCCATAATCCATGTACTTTTTCTGTGTGGTGTTTTTAATGTCCTTTATAACAGATTCCATCTCTTTACTCAGATTTGACTCCGCCTGTGAGGGAAAAAAAAAACTATGTAAAGGCCTCTGTGTGTCAGAGCAGAGTTTAATGGCATGACATGCAAGTTTATGATACTGGCTTAAGATGTTAAACCACAGCAAACGTTTGGCAGGGCATGAAGGATCAGATGGAGGTGAGTGGCACACCAGTTCTTACTCCGAACCAGGATGGAGAGATGAGATGAGACACAACAGAAAAGAGGGGAGGGGAGTGCGCGCTAATAAATACCAGTATGGGATCTCTCTGCTTTAGGCTGGCGCTTACTGGGAAAATGCCCAGCTGCTCCTGAAGGTCCTCCACCTCCTTTACCAGTGTGGACATGCTCTTGTTACTGGGTGCATGCCAGGCGCCCGTCTCCATCCCACGCCCAGGACGACAGGGCAAAACACTGTTGGCGAACTGACGACACAGCGGACAGGTGAACTCGCCTTTATCCACAGAAAACCCCTGAAGAACCTGATCATTCTGAAAACAAACAAATACAACACATGATCATTTACAGCCGATTTACTGAGGTGAATGGTTAACCCAGCTGAATGGTTCTCAAAAATAGATATAAATGGTATCCATTCTGAGCTCACGCTCACTGCAAGTGGATAGAAACTTGACAAATCTATAAATCTACCAGATACTGTCGTTTCACTCGGAAGTAGGGGTGTACAATAATGACGAAAAAAGATATCTCAATATTTTCTGAAATTTTATTGATAACAATAATTAGGCAATATTTTATTAAAAAGTGATATTTGAAATGATTTTTGGGAGAAAAAAAATATATATAAACATGAAAACGCCAATAGGTGGCAGCATATCACTGCATGAGTAAGTCACTGAGTCATTCATTCAACCGATTCGTTCAAACAGCTAAATGATTCAATAACAAAACTCGGCCGTGTGCTGTTCAGAGACGCAAAACAGTTCTGCTGTGGCTTTGTTTGAAACTATTTCCGTTGATGAAATAGAGTAAAAACAAGAACTTGTGTCTTGTGTAAATTAATATTAACATTTTGTTTATTGGACTGTCTAATCCACATCTAGTGTATGCGTGCACTCTCTGGGTGTTTTTTTGTTTGTTTGTTTGGTGATATACTCAATAATATCAAATTGCATATCATTTAAACCAGTGGTTCCCAACTCCAGTCCTCAGGGCCCACTGCTCTGCAAATTTTGTATGTCTCCCTCATTTAAAGCACCTGATTCAGATCATCAGCTTGTTAGGAGAAAGATCCATGAACTGAACTGAGTGTGTCAGATTCAGAAAAATACAAAATGTGCAGAGGACTGGAGTTGAGAACCACTGTTTTAAACAACAATTACAATATCGCACACCCCTAATCAGAAGACAAAAACTGCAAGTCAGATTGCTCAGCAAACTGCATAATTTTAACCAATCAGGTTGGAGCTTCAGATTGTGTAATATCAATCACAGCCTTGGCTTTGTCGCCTGAGACTAAAGTGCTGTTAGCTCTACAGCTAAAAGGACAGCCCTGTTTAAACCCCCTCTCTCATGTTACAGATTATTAAGCAGATGATAATGTCAGACCACCCTTATATAGCATAACACTTTTCTGAGAGTTTCAGTTGAGAACAAATAGTGCTGGATGAATCTCTAATGACAGAACAGAGCACTGAACTAATAGTCTAAATATATTGTGTAAAAAATACATTCTATATTTGTACATCGTGCAAAGCATTGTTGAATAAACCTACTTGTGTATCAACAAAATGTAGCAATACAAAGTAAAAAGCAGATAAACAGAATTAAATTGATAGTCTTTATGTATAACAGTCAATGACGGCAGTTCCTCTCATCTGGAGTCTGCGGTTCACAAGGCTCAGGCCCTGTGGGACATATTAATAAATGATGAATTGAGCTTTGTAACACAGCTGACAGAGTGTGTGAGCAGTGAATACTGAACATCTCTTTGACAGGGAACTCAAACTCCAGACCTGACAGACTCTAGATCAGAAAGCCACTTTATATTAGAACGCTGGATGAATGACTCAAGGACTATCTGTCGTTTATATCAATTTAGAGCATTTAAATGCTAGGTAGGCTATTGGATTGGAGGCAATGCACAAAAACACAAGCATTTACTGAGTGTGTAGTAAGACTTCCTCTATAACTTTCAAATGCATGATGAATCACAAAGTTAAAGCACTTTACAGTAAAGTTTTCAGCATAAAGAGCTGATGGATTCTCACCCGTAAAGACTCCATGTAAGACTTATGACAGTCTATATGCAGAGTGTGGCCGCACGTCTGCACATACACACCCCCGTCCCAGCCAATAGACACAGACTGCAAACAGGAACTCTGGGAAATAAAGCACAACACAAGAAGAAAAAATTAACATGAGTTACAATGAGTTAACAACACACTTCAATTACATGCATTAATAAACTCTTTAAATGAAAAAAAAAAAAAAAAAAAAAAAAAAAAAAAGTGAAAATTTAAGTGACCTATCTCTTTAATGACATTTCATTTCTGAGTCCAGATAGATAAGATAAAACAGAAGTGTAAACAATAAATAAATAAACAATTAAAAGAGAATAAAAAGAACATTTGAAAGAAACAATACTGGTATAGTAAAACTATCCACTATAAAGCGTATCGTTCTGGCTCTTAAATCTGAATGAATATTCAAAGCTGCTGTAAAATAGCTGATGTGTGCACACTTGTGATGGCACAATTGCATTTAATATTAATGCAGCAGCTGTAAACTATCTACAGTTGGGATAATGAGCTCCATTACCTGGCAGAAGAATTGTTTATTCTAATTGTTCATTTTATAATAGCAAAAGGACACATGAGACAGTGATTTTACTATGTGTCACACAGTGCCTAACAACCCTTAACTGTGGTTAACATCACTGTAATTCATTGGCCTCTTGTGGTTTATTGCATTGTTAAAGTATCCGTGTGCAACCCTAACGAAATTGTATCTGTATGAAATGCTTAGGTAATCATATTGTATTTATACGCCTCAACAATGAGCTGTATATTGTTAGTGCTATAGAGATGTTATTGTGAGGTTAAAGCAACACTAAACTGTGTGAATGCGTGTTTATATACGACACATACATCTTTAAAGTAGCGTTGCATAAGGGACAGCCTAACATCATGGGTCGCTCCACACGTGTCCTCAGGGTAGATATGCTCCTCATCCGTGGTAGGCAATCGCTTTGGTGTGTCACTACGACAACGGTGCCCCAACACTGAAACACACACACATACACACTCTTTAGAAATGGCAATAATATGCTAATTAGCTGCCATCATCACATTTATGGCATTTTCCATTTGCACACTATAATGAAGTACCACGTCAAAGTCAAAACTGTAACACACATCACGCTGCCTCCAAACCCTCCATACTGAATACTCAGCAATAAAAATTAAAAATAGACCAAATCAGCAGGCTATTAGTCCATCAAATTTCCAAGAACTGATTTTCCAGCTCTACAGGGTCAGACTGCTACAAGACAGCAAAGTTTGTCATCTTGACTTTGAGGCGTTTCAAGAATACTAAAGTTACAAATCGGACAAATCATACACCAGTGGTTATTCATAAAACAGAATGTTAATTTTAATCACAGTACTGGGGCAGGAGAAGACCACCTTTGAATCTATCTACTGAGAGGTCACAATGCTTGAGAAATGAAGCAATTAAAACACTGTTGTAAAACAAGTAGCATAAATGTGGGTGAATTTAAAGTCATCGGTGGGTTAATGCAGAGTTAAATAGCTCCAGTGATCTGGACCAATACAATCTGCCACCTGCAAATGGAAAGCTGTAATGCTACACTCCTGTCCTACTGTTGTTATAGACCTAGAACAGTGACCAAACTTAGATTAACACAAACAAAAATCACAGCAGTGATGTTCGGTACATTTAATATACTGTGCTGCTTTGAAATTATGTATTGTGAAAAACACTATACAAATAAATGTAAAAATTACTTCTAGGACCATAAGACCATAAGTGCAACACATTGCATGGATTACAACTGTGCACTATGCATTTTTGGTTTGGGATGAGAAAATCATTACAGAGTTTTCATTTTTAAAAGAACCTTGTTTAAAAGTTGCCAATGTTTCTTCAAAATGTCAAACTTTCATACAAAAAGCAGACTTCCCCCTAGTGACTAATGCATCATGACTTTAAATATGGTGTCTGCTTGGAAGATATTTAGAAAGCAAGTAGTATGGAAACACAGGCAACCATGAAACTGACCGGTCCTTCATTATATGTGGAGTCCCCCAGGGCTCAATCCTTGGACCTCTCATGTTCAATCTGCATATGCTCTTAACAGGCTAAATAATGTGATACACAAAATTGCTAATCACAGGCATGCAGACTACAGTCTCAAGTAAGTCTATGCACTGCATTGTGCATTCTTACATTGTCTACAACATTTGAATGTGCTTTCATAAACACAAAACAGGGATCCCCACATTTAACAATAAATAGCAATACTAAATGAATACCTGTAGTGACAACACAGTTGTGTTTTTTAAAAAAAACAAAAAACAAACTACTGTTAACAACAGGTTTATTGACAAAAACCTTTTTATTAATATTATATCTGATGCTGGCCTAAAAGACGCTAATACTTGTTGAAACAGACACAAATACACTGCTAATGTAAATGTTGGACTGATATCAGGTGTGGGTTACCTGATGAGGCCTGCAGCAGTACCACCAGTCCTGTGGGTCTGTCTTCAGTAGACGGGCCGCTCTGACCACAGATCACACAGTCATACAAAACTTCAGAGTCTAGAGGTTCTGCCGAAGCCATGTCCATCACTGCATCTGTTTCAGGTGATTCTGTTAAACACAAAATCAAACAAAACAACAGTCAGATAACAAAAAGTATTACAGAGCACATTTGAGACTGGTAGATCACAAAATAACCCTTCAAATAAACAGGATTTGTTTCTACAACCTGCCTACTGCCCACAAATACTGTATTTTAAGCATTTTAAGCCACTAAAGGTATGAAAGCTGTTCCAAAATTATGCCTTGTGAGAAACTTTGCTTTGAGCAAATTCTGTAATGCAAGTCAGACGGCAATCCCAAAATGCCCTGCAAAATGTTCTAGCGTTAAGAAAAAAAAAACAATGATAGAACGAGTTGAGAGAAATGTTGATTATAAATAATTCTATTTCATTCGATAATGAAAAGTGTTGAAAAACAAATCACTAGGCAGCAAGAAAACTCAGCACAGATGAAAATCAATTTGGATCGACCATGAGAGATACTTTCCCTAGGCGTTCAATAATATTCAGTTTAAATTGTGTAGACATTGACTGTTCACCAGAACTATAGAGAGTCCAGCAGAGTTTGAAGCTGGTACCATTGAATTCAACAGATACAGTACCTTTATACATGTACATGGCTATCAAGGTTATTTTCGTAAACGAAAACTATTGGTCAAAAAAACATTTTCGTAAACTGAAATAAAATAAAAATAACAAAATAAATGAAAAACTAAAACAAAACGAAACTAACAACAGTTACTAAAAAACTAACTGAAATAAATTAATAATTATCAAAAATAAATAACCTTTTTCGTAATAATTATGTTCTCAATCTGTTTTGAACAGAACGCTTATAACTCTTCATAAATGAAAAGAGCATTTAAATATGCCTTATTGCCTAAATGTGATTGTCTCTGCAGTGTATACGTTCTAAAACGTATTTAAAAAAAAAAAAAAGTTATATAGGCTACAGAAAGCGAGCAATGAGCGCTCCGTAATAAGCTGTCATTCACTTCAGCTGCAGCACGAAATCAAACAGTGCGCAACGCTGCGAATCGAATGTTTGTGGGAAAGTAAGCAAGACATGATAGTTACAGTATCATGATTATGGTTAAATAAGATAAAATATCCAATATGAACTAATTTATTTTTTAATTAAATATTATAACACACATTTACTGCTTTTAATTATGATTATGTAGGTGCAACTTGTGTAGATTTATGGATTAAAAATGCTTGACTGCTTGTATACTTTTACCCCCAATCAAGCTCAGCATGCTTTAATTTTGCATCATTAGGTTAAATAAGTCGTTGGTCTGTGCTCTGGAAGTGATTTAAAATGAAACCAACTAAACTATATAAAAACGAAATAGACGTGCTTACAAAATAAAAACTAAAACTAACAAAATTATTAATGAAACTAATAAAAACAAAACAAAATTTTATTGCAAATTTCAAAACGATATTAAAATAAAACGAATGTAAAAAAGCAAAACTACAATAACAACCTTGATGGCTATCATTCATTACCATGGCATTCCACTGCATCACTAGTACTTTTTGTAAGGGTTTAGTGTTTTACACAAAAACAAAGCAAAGAGAGAAGCCAAGCATGAGAGTTAGGGAAGACGGGTATAAAAATCCAATAAAAGAAAATGAATTATGAGTGCAGTAGATTGGCAAAAACTAATTAGTTATATAATGTGGATCTGAATTAGTTTTTTGCCCTCTCTTGGTTTAATTTTACAAACAGTTAATGGAGGTTCAGGCGGTCATGCATTAAAAGCAGTAACAACAGAGCTAATGTAGTGTGAACCCTGTTTTCGTATGGCATGTGTGAAATGAGCAAAATATTTTGCTGTCAGTATCTAAACACAATATCCTAAAACTGTTCATGCACCTAAAAGTTTGTGATTATATCAAAACACAGCATCTGCTGTCTTTACATTTCTAGCTTTTATTTCTCCTACAGGTGACCTCCCAGACTCCATGTGTCAACCACATGTGACCACAGGACAAAAACAAACACTTCCAGTGTTATTTAAACACACACACACACACACACACACACACACACACACACACACACACACCTCCACCCACCTCCACCCAACACTCTGGAGTATATTGTCAGTCAAGACACAAGTAAAAAAAAATAGGGACGTACTGCATTTAGTTACTTATTGTAATGAGCAATGCAAAATGTAATATATTTTCCATCACAGTCACAAACACTGCTGATATCTGCTACTCCCTACTGACATATTCCTGGGAATTAATTACCTTTTCTAAATCACTCCTAAATGTTAAAGAACATGTTCAATTTCAGAGCAAACAGGCTCTTTGTAAATGTCAGCATGCGTTTGGATTGATTTATAGCTTAAGGGGCACAGACAGAAAAAGGGAAGTCTATGGGGAAATGAAAGGTTTGTGTTAGAAAGTTAATGTGACGGTGTTTGCCTGAGGCGGCATGCCTCGTACTGCTGCCCTCCAACACACCTGTCCTAACTCAACACAACATTGCGAGATGCTATGACAACTAGTCCTCATATGCAGACAATTCATGACATTTCTACACAGCAAAACAGGCTAACATTTCAGATATCATGATGGTCAAACTATTTTTTGTTAATTTCAATCACAATTTAGTTTAAATCCATCTACCTGTTTTTATCCAGAAGTTCATCAAAAACACACAAATGCAGCAGTTTCATGGTTCAAACTCGAGCGTTAATACAGACGTCTGCCAGTCAACACACCAGTCAAGCTCTTATTACACAGCAAACGAAATTAATGAAGCAGACCACTAGATTACCAACAAATAAAGCAATTACCACACAGCAATTAAGCAGCAAATACATCTTAATTAACAGAGGAGACATTTTCATAGCAATAAAAATCAATGTGTGAACTCAGAGATTTAGGACGCTGAATTATTATCCTACGCACTATTAAACAAAACTAAAAATTACAAAAAGAGTTTAATTTCAATTAGTGTATTGCTCAGGGTAGTAAAAGGGCTATTATTTTCAGTACCAAAAACAGTTTTGCAAGCAAATGCAAAGTTTCAGAAATTGTGTGTTTCTTGTTTGAAATAAAATTCAAAGTCAACTTGATGCAGACAGAAATGGCATTGGCTATGTGAGACTATATTGTGAGCTCTCAAATTTACTTTAACTAAGACTGCATTGAGCTGATTTGATTTTTGATCAGGCATCAACTGAACCTCTGTTTTCACTGCCCTTTCACTCTCTCTATCCTTAACCTCATCCAGTACTGCTCTGAGATTCATTACCATATGCACAGATGCTCAAAATGCTGGCCCAATTTATCTCATTAGAATTCCAGAGCAAATATTCATGTCCAAAGTGACCTTTGATTCAAATCTGGAAAACAAATGGAGCCTGTACATCAGAGCTCAAGAGAATGTTTTATTCTGACAATCGCAGGCACACGCACATCTATAATACAGACACCGCTCAATGTCAGCGGGGACATCAGGCATGGGTGTCTGAAGCTAATATTCCAGGCAAATCTCAATGTCACTTTAGCATTTGCTTTTGACTTCTGGTGAACAACAAAGACAAATCCTCTTTCTCTAAACAGATCAGATATGATCCTTATTCAAATAGCCTTGCTCTATAGTATTTTGGCAACCGAAAATATTCCGGCCAAAACAGTTTTGAAGGGCTGAAATCACTAAAATAGCCCTTCTCCAATGGTTCAATAATGTGTCAGTATCTATTTTGCACACATAAACTACAACAGCTGAACAGCTGTGTGGATGCTAGGGCTGGTCTGACAATACCAATTTCTCATTTTTAACAAACCTTCAGTTAAATCAATCTCTATTCTTAAAATCCCAAGACTGAGCTTTTATTCTCTGTTATTTTCAGTAGAAAAACATTATTTTTAGCACTCCTGCCAACCAATATTCACAATAAGCTTTATGTTGCTTTGACACACTTTAATGTAGTGTGACAGATCACTGTTCAAGTGACAATGCAAAGCAATGTGAACCGATCACGTGTTCCTCTTTTATACTAGTTATTGAATGAAATAAACATGAAATGAACATCAGACGATATAGTACAAATGACTGAAATGTACCGTTACACGTAATCGCTCAATCTGTGCTTCAACTGCAGAAAGGCATCAATATAAAAGAGCTTGTAAACAATGTATGTTTAAATAAATCTGTCGTGTTTTTGATTACAGCCACTGTTCAAATGCTTGCATTTCAACAACAATTTGAAGCAGAAACATGATTATATCATTAAGTAGTTAGTATAAAAACTACCTTTGTGCAATTTATACTTTTTTAAAAGTCTAAACTCTCTTTTGAGTGTTGATTAATTAAACGTGATTAATAGAGTTCAATAAACTTTATTTTCAGTTTCCGCTAAACGAAAACTTAAATTTTCGCTTTTAGTTTTTCAGTAAAAAAAAAAAACATTCTGGTGCACCACTATTGCTCTAAAAATGAAATTCACTAATAACTGCAACGCTCTATAATTTTCTTAAACATACAAAGATGGTCTCTTTCATACCTGACAGTACTACTGACATTGGTATTGTTAAATCTAATATATTGGTATCAAAGTTCTGGCAAATTTTCATAATCTATCCCTAGTAGCTACAATGCAGAAAGAGACCATCCCATGGGCAGCACATGGATGGTCACGTGTAGGATATGATGTTGACTGAGATATTATATTAAGGTTTATATTAAACCGTCATCACTCATGTCTTAAACGGTGTCACTGTATTCTCTCTTGATCTTGGTGACCAGCTTACAGCAGAACGGCCCTGAAGCACAACAATACAGCCCCTGAGAATCACTCACTAAAGCTAAAAAGGCCTGAGGGAGCGTGAAGGGCAGAGCGAAGGTAATTTGAGTCACCTTCATTCAGAAAGCAAGATTACAGCCCACAGCCCACAGCTTCAGCCTTCAAGGACTTCTGCAAGTTTACCACGTCTTATATACTACAAAATGGTGTAGTAATGGACTGCAAAATGTAACTGAATACATAGTTAAAAATACTACACTGTGTATAATTAAAAAACACAAATTCGTCTGAAAAGAGATTATTGCTCATAGGTGAAGCTATAATGATATTCATTAATGTACTTGAAAAATCAAATCAAGGCAATATATCCAAGTAATATGGTATTACCATTTGACACCAAGGTAGCACTTTCTGTATGAGCTATTTTGATTTATTTAAACAGACCTTATGCCAAATTCTAAACTCTGCATATTTAAAATGTTGAGACTTCTGCATTCAAATCCATTCCTTAGCTATTTTTTAATGCAAGAACAAATCTCATATAAATGCCCCCCACGTCTGGGCTGGGTTTTGCACATCTCAGATACATACAGAACAACAGCCACAGACAGACTCAAAGATAAGGTGGAAACACCGACTTAAAACATGCACGATTAAAAATGTATGTAGTGTTTTTACATCAGACACATGTCAAAATGAAAATCAGTCAAATAAACATGAAACTGATCATCTGCTAATTAACCGCGGGAGAGACTCATCAGACGTGTTTCATAAAGGTCAGCAAACAACTTCAGCTCATGTTCAAGCTCACCAACATCCATGGCAGTCTCCATGAAGCTCTTCTGCCTGGAGGCAAACTCCGCCAGCAGCTTCTGCTGTCTCTCTCTGGCCCTTTGACGCCTGCAGATGTCAAAACAGAAATTATTAGCATCATTATTAGCTGTTAATTATAAAATGTCCATTTTCGAAGGGTATGAATGATGGGTTAGAATCAAATGGTGCTGAAATGATAATCATTTACTCCATCAAATTTTGAAGATGGACATGTATTCGTTCTCAGACAATCATTAAGTACAATGGAAATGCTCATTAATTAGGGATGGACCAACTGAAATTTCTTGTGCTTTCATGATATTTTTCAGTTAACCAATATGATGGTGATAAACACTGCATGCAATTGCTGCTAAACATGAACATAATATCAGGACAAAAATACTTCTGGATAGGGCTATGCCATATGTATTAGACAAATCTGTGAGTGCAAAAGTGCCATTTTCCCTAAATAAGTGCATGACTGCAAATGTGATACTGATTTTAGGCATGAGTTCAATAAACAGGAGGTTAATATTGTTACATTTTAGACACAATATTGCAAGTACTATCTGCTTTGGCTTAATTTCAACAACAAAAACAGCTCTGAGCAAAACTAACCGAGTGAGCCAATGATTTGGACCCATTAACAAAAACAGTCACTTGCTTAGTTTCTAAATGGGTTTCTTTTTGAACAAATCAGTTGAATGAATGACTGAATGATTCACTCATTAAGACTTGCCACCACCCACTGGCAGTTTTAGTTTTATATTTAGAGTATCAAATCCTAAAAAAATAAATAAACAATCATTTTCTATTTCAATGTTCAGTTTAAAAAAAATATATATAATAATAATAATCAGTTAGCCTAACGCAGTTTTTTTATTTATTTTTTTATTTTAATTAGTATTATATAATAAATAATAAGGAAACAGATGGAATAAAAAAAAAAGAAAAAAAAAAAGCAAGCTAGTGTTAGAGGCCTTTTTTTTTTTTAAATAAGAAAACAAGTATTAAGTAAATGAGTTTAAGTCTAAAAGGGCTTTTCTATTCCTTATATATATATATATATATATATATATATATATATATATATATATATATAAGGAATAGAATTAGAATAGAGAGTGCTAGAGTTAGAGGGTCAAATAAAGATGGAAGAGATGCGTTTTTAGCCGATTCCTGAAGACGGCTAAGGAATCAGCTGTTCGTTGGGCAGGTCATTCCACCAGGAGGGTACATTTAATGTGAAAGTCCATAAAAGTGATTTTGTGCCATTGTGTAAATGAATGTAGAAACGTAAAGAAAGTATATTTTTGATATTTGTTTAATGCCATGTTTTTTTATGACTGAAGGCAAGTATTACTGATACCAACTGATGTTTCTGTTAATTTTTTCCTAATATTTAACCATTGACTATAGCCATTCAACATTACAGTATAATTGAGAGCTTTCAATTTAACATTTATTAGACTTGTAATTTAAGTGAACTTAAAACAATCTTCACAAAAACCCATTATAATAATGGTCTTATAGCTACCTGTGCCCTTCAGCAAGAAAATATAGCCAAATTTAATAGTTGTCAAACACTAAAATCTAAATTACCCTAAAAAACTAACCTAATAAGTTCAATACAGCAAATTATGCGACAAAGCCTTAGAAATATCTGGCAACCTCAGTTAGATGAGAACATTGTGTAACGGTCCATCTCTCTCCTTTGTTATTTGGATGGGAGGAGCAGACACTTAATAGAGGGGCATAAACTAATACAGACAAGAACGACACGCTTCAACAGTTTCCAGCTGACAATGTCACAGACAAACAAATGAGCAGTCCTTTAATACTGCTTTGAGCAAAGTTGCTATGGTAACCTCCAGACACAGTGTGCATACTATAGTTGGCTTGGTTTGCAGGATGTGGTTTGACTTGTTTTGCAGGAGGCATCTGTACCATAATCAGAGGTGCTATGGTTGGTTTACTACTCATTCCATCATTGTAAATAGTATTGAAGAATTAAAGATAGAGACTTCACAACAGCTCATAAACTGAAAGACATCGATCACCATGCAAACATAAAAGAGCATGCTTCATTTTAAGGTTCTGAAAAAGGCTGCAAATGAAACAGTGAACACACACCTTTCCTCCTTGTCCATACTCTTCTTATCTCCAGGACTGTTCTTCTTGGGTGGTATGGGTGGACACACTTTCCCACAGATTTCCTGTAGGCACCTTTTGCTGTGCCGGCTACGGGCGGCAGCTTTGGCCAGGATTCTTTCTATGGCTGTTAACCCATCTCCGTGCGCGTGATGGGCCGGATCCACCTCGGCCAACCAACTCAGAGACAGAGAGTTCTGTTTGGCAGACAGTTTCTGGTGCAGTTTGACCAGGAGTGACAGCATGCTCTCACGGATCTCCAGTATCTCGGTCACCAGCTGTGGAGGTGAGCCGGGTGGCAGCCAGCGAGAGGACGAGGACTTGGGCCGCACTGCCTGACTGGCCTCGTGGTTACTACGGTTTATGATCTCCTGAAACTTCCTTCTGCGCTCCGCCACTAGACTGAACACCTGAGCCTCACGCAGGTTCTGAGGAGAAATCAGACAGAGAATCAGCAGACAGAAAAAATATGCCTCATAATTGATGCTTGCAGCAAGCTTTATGTCTACAAGCACGCCAACAGCACACTCACTGTTACATTGAGTAGATTTGTTTTGTCATAGCAAGTAATTCACATGCATGTATTAAAGCAATAACCCACTCGAGGTTGAGTCTGGGTGTTAAATCTAGTGCAGCCCTCGACTAAAGATTTTTCTGGTCGACTAGAAGTCATACATTTTAAGCATTAGTCGACTAATCGTATGTTTATTAATAAACCATTTAAATCATAAAAATGAGCCTTTAATTGCCTAAATAGCCTATAAGCGCTCAGGTGCACGCATAAAGCTTGCCACAACACAACAGCAGAAGTAATGATTATGTGCTTTCTTTGTTTTGGGCTTAAGAGAAGAAGTCAGCGACACAATTTTCTGTAAAAATCTTTTTGACACGTTCAAGGTCAGAGACCGACATGGCAAAAAGCGCATCCTGTTTGCTTTCATTATTTTACAAAAGCACAATGTTTTACTACTGTGAGTGCACCCAAATAAACGTAGAGTCTTTACAGATTCGAAAGATTTATCACTCTTATCTGTATGAACAAAAAAGACTTCTTATTTTAAAAGCAAGTGACCGCACCGGCGCCTCCATCTGTCACGCAGTAAGTGCACTACTATTCAGCTTTCACACTCCGCACAGATGCTTCAACAGTGCACATTTTTCTAGGTTAACATTAGACTGAGCAGCCATGTGAAGTTGCTACTACTTACATATTTGACGTCGATGAATGATAGAGGAGCATTTGGATGTAATGCCTAATGTACTGTATTACCACATAGACCAGCCATTAACGATCTGTACATCACAGACTGTGTGTACACACTGTCCTAAAGGGCCAACTTCTTATATAAAATGATGTTAAGTGCAACGTGATAAAAGGATATTTACTAAATTTATTATTAAATAATAAGTTTATTCATTATTAGTAGTAAACATTTACTGATAGTTATAATGAGAACGTGTAGTAATATTTATAACTAGATTTTTAAAAAGTTGGACAGACAGACAGAGAGGCTAAGGGTGCTTTCACACTTGGTTCGACTGCTTGGTCCGAATCAGAGTTTGATTGCTCCCCGCTCCACCTGCCCCCACTGGACAGCGTTCATATTATTTTATGTGGGTCCAAACTGCAGTATGATTGATTGTGTCATCAATCCAGCAGCTGTTATAGCTTAGTAACAATGGCACAAGAGAAAGCAGCAAAATGCATAACATTTCTCTCTTCACTTTTATGTATTATATTTGTGAGCCGTTGGTTTTGTTTCCAAAGCTTCAGTCTTACGAATGTACTGCAGTTGCTCTATAGAACACTTGAAGAACACTAAACAGAAATGAGATACGATTGCGGTAATATCAACAACGAACTGTACCAGAATTCACATGAAGCGTACCCCAGACCACCCTTTTTAAGCAGATTCCGGTACGGTTCACGGGTGTGCACCTGAGCTCAGAAGACAGCGTTCACATCATCCAAATGCACCAAATCTGATGTTAGTCTAACCCGGGTGTGCACCAAAAGTGCTAGTGTGAAAGCACCGTAATAGATTGATAGATGACAGACAGACAAACAGACAGATGGAAGATTGATAGACAAATGACAGACAGACAGACAAACAGATTGATAGAGAGATGATAGACAGATGAAAGATTGATAGACAGATGACTGACAGAGACTAATTGATAGACAGACGACAGACAGACTAATAGACTGACAGACAGATGATAGACAGAAAGACTGATAGATTGACAGATGACAGACAGATTGATATATATATATGACAGACAGAAACACAGATGACAGACAGATATACAGTTTCATAGATAGTTGACAGACAAACAGATTGACAGATGAATAGATGAATGACAGGCAGACAGTTGATGGACAGATACATTGATAGAAAGACAGGTAACAGACAGACAGAGCGATGGATGACAAATTGATAAATAGATGACTGACAGATGTTTGGGTTAATGAATGACAGACTGATGACATGATTTCTATGATGTTCTAGGTGGTTAGCATGTTTTAGCACATTTACTACGCATAATGCGTCTACGCAGAACGCATAATAGTAAAAAGAATTTCCATTAATATAAGATCTGCTATCAACATTTTACAAACATTTTAAATGTGGCTCATCTAATCAGAATTTGAAGATCAGATCTATCTTTTTTATAGTAGATTTATCATCATTCATACTGTACAACTCTTGACCAGTATGTGTCTCTATAGCAATGATACAAAGTTCTCAGTCTCACTTCCTGTTTTACATCTATAGGATAAGGGTTTTTGATGTATTACTTTAAAGAGACTGCAGAGTCACTTCTCCTTAGTATTAATAGATTTAAACAATTACACTCTACAGTCTTTAGGGGCTGTTCACATGGAATAACACAAGACTCAGGCCAGTGGATGTTTACATCAAAAAACAATTGCGAAAATGCATTCTGCGTGTTCAGTCCCATAAGGCAAATCCATGTCCTGAAATCTGTATGCGACTCAAACGAGGATTCGGCTTCCTGAACCAGTAAGCAGCAACAGAGGAAGAGCACTTTGTGTCTCATAAGAAACAGTTATTAGGCAAGTGACATTAGCTGCTCAACGAGGGAAACGGAAGGACAGGAAATAAGATCACAGAAGGACTTCTAAGTGAAGCTCAAGGTTAGACCTGACATTGGTCATAAAAACAGAACTGCTTAACTCTAGTTTAAATGCATTTGTGACATTTCTGACCCATGACTGGCAGAACATATTCTGGAATCAATATAATAAAGGACAATTTCTTTGCACGTACAGAGAACTAACCCTTATGGAAAGTGTCAGTTGTCCATAGTGTGTTTAATTAGCATGCCGATCTCACTGAAGCGGATGAATATTTAATGATGAGCACTGAACCGCTGACCGCTGGGCTCAAGACTCATTATATCACTATACATCACTAGAAACGCATGCAGTTAAAGCCAACTTCCTCTCATAACTTGACACTCATAACACTCATCTCTAGCTAAAACATATTGTGAACACTTCAAACAAACCAAGCAGGAGAAAACGGGACAGATCAATGCATAAACCAAAAAAAAAAAAAAAAAAAAAAAAAAAAAAAAAAGCAAAACCTCCCACACAACACAACTTAATGCACCACAAGGTACATTATGACCAGTGCTCCATTTCCTGTGCACTTATTTGTAATTGGGTCAATGGTAGTACAAAGCAAATTGCACTTAATTTAGTTTTTAGATATTTTGACTAGAAACAAGATAAAAATACTAACTAAGATAAGCCTTTTTTTGCAGCATAACATCACGATCAGATGTTCACACTTGTGTATTAAAGTTGTTAATGTTATTGTTACTTGTTTACAGCACTTGACATTTTTAATGAATATAAAGGTTTTTGCAAATATTAGAAAAGAGTACAAAATTAAATTTCTTTGCACATCTATTTTAAGGTATGTATTGTATCCCCATTTTCCTAACTTGTCACAGACCCACTTACTTGTGTCAGTACAATTACTGGAAATGTTAATGACAAGAAACGAGCAACAGGTCTATGAACATTTCAAAAGCATGTCTAAAAAACAAAACAAGTGCAGTCTTTCTAATTCAAACCATTACATACTTGGTTATCCAAAACAGAATTCTAGAAATCATTTCACACCAGTTTAAAATCATTCCCAAATCCCTCTACCTCTCTCCAATTTCCTGTCAGCCTTCTGGAACTCTGTGAAATGAGAGTGATGTCATCAACACAACAGCACACAAAGATCAGTGACCCTTGTCTACAAACCCCTTGAGTCAGATGACTTTGGAAAGCCGACAGTGTCTGGCTCACCTGTCCAAAAGTGGTGCTCTCAGAGCTGGTGCTGGGAGGAGTTTCACGCTCTCTCTCCCTCTCTCTCTTCCTTTCCACCTCAGGTGCAGTCTCTGGCACTCGAACCCGCACAAAGTTGATGACGTGATGGAGGTTCGACAGCAGACTGGTGCCTGGGAACCAGCTGTCATGGCAGTGCTCCTCAATACAGGGCTCCTACAACAGAGTGAGACAAAAACATCTCAGCAAGATGGACAAAACAACAATAATAGTCTGGAATCCTTCAAAAGCTTGTGTTTCAGCTGCCACAAATAATCTAGTCAGATAGTGTTCTGTTCTAACACTGGATGAACCCCGATTTAATTAGTCAAGCACTAATAGGGTAATTACAGTGTCGGCTGGTAGATGAGTTGAGTATGTTGGGATACTACTTTGTTTCCAGGGAAACTAAAACCCATGGACGTTGTGCTGGAGCCAGCCAATCAGACTGGAACTTGGGGCTTTTGGGGGGGTCAAGTAAACTAATGAAAATTGCAAATGTACAGCAAACATTTTCTTTTTACTTGTCAGTAGGGCTGCACAATTTAGACAACCATTTGATTAACAGTTGGCTAAATAATAATAATAATAATAATAATAATAATAATAATAATAATAATAATAATAATAATAATCATCATCATCATAATAGTTGTTGTTGTTAAAAAAATGTTAAATTAAAAAAAAAAAATACTATAGCAATCTTTCACTGTACAATAAACAAATATTTTATATATATATATATATATATATATATATATACATACATATATATATATATATATATATATATATATATATATATATATACACACATACATATATATACATATATACACATATATACACATATATACACATATATACACATATATACACATATATACACATATATACACATATATACATATATATATATATATATATATATATATATATATATATATATATACACATACACACACATATACATATTATATATATATATATACACACAAGTTTATTTATATAAAAAATAATTTTTCAAATATGTTTTAATATCATTTATTTGGGGAAAAAGATGCTTACCTCTTCCACTTTGTCATCATGAACCTGATTATCAAGCCCAAGTTCTATCAGATACAGCACCATACACAACACATGTTCAGACATGTTCTGATGATCCATCCAGATCTATACAAACATGACAACAGTTAACAGTTATCAGTGGTGAAAAGACATTGGGAAAATAATTCATTTAATTTCAATAAATGACCAGACATCTACTCATAAAATTACGCAAACGGTAAAGCCATTAAACTGAAGTTCAACCATTCTGTAAAATTAACCATGTTTTATTCCATGATGAGTTTCACCTTATAAAGCAGTGTAAAGATGACAATATGTAGGGTTTTGCAGTGCAAAAGGCGCACCAGTCCTTTATAGCAGGGGTGCAGAGGGGTCCTCTCCTTATAGGGTGGCCAGGGGTTCCCTGTATGAATGCCTGACTGTTTCAAACTACAAAAAAAAAAAAAAAAAAAAAAAAAAAAACTTGTTACATAATCATTAAACAATGTGGCTTTAGCCTGTTCCCATGCTAATATTAAAAATATAAAAAACATCTTCTTGGTATTTATCACTGAATCACAACATTAAACAGCATTTGAAATGTATAATATTATATACCAAAATGACAGTTCTGTCCTGCTTTACTCACATTAATGACCATAAAAGACACTAAAGCCATATGATTCTAAAGCCATTGAACACACAAGATGTTTAGCAGACTGTCCTAGCTGCTCTTTTCCATATGATATTTATCAATGGGTAATAAAACTATCATAATATTTATGACCTTACTCACTGAACATCTTCCACTCTTCAGTAGCTGTCAAATGAAATACAGTGTCTGAGTGACACCAACAGTAACATCAACAACATGTGCTGATGATATGATCCAAAAACAAGAAGTAATGACAAGATGCGATGCTATGTGACATGATTTCACGAAGGGAACAAGCGGTGTATCCAAAACAAAATGAGTAGAGGGCAAATGTGGAGGCAAAGTGCCTAATATGAGCTCTTTGTGAGTTTGCAGGTAATGAAAATAAAATCATATGCACACAATAATGTGCACACTTAGTCCAGCAGACGGCATTAGGTGTATTCGACTTAAAGCGGCGCTGAGCAGAACAATTAGTGAATGCGTATATTGATGTCATACACCCGCAGCGCCGTTTTAAGTCGAACGCACCTTTTCTTTTTGTTTGGAGTGTTCAGTGAGTTCCATCATGAAATATAAGTCATTTAAGCCAACATATCACTATGCTGTCAAAAATCGCTGTCAAAAATCCCAGTGCGAACGTTAAGCAGATCAGGACCAAATGTACCATTTTCCTTTTTGGTCTGGACCAAAGTGTAAACACACCCTAAAGTACAGTATGACATACAATGTAAGAGCATGATTCCAGTGATTCACAGAATTAGAGACTAAGAACAGTTCTATTAGTTGAAAAACAGACATGTATAAACCACATCAAAATACACAGCTGATATTATGGAGGTAAAGCCACAGAAGACATAAATGCAGCTGATAAAATACAAATGTATGCAACTGCAAACAATACGTGTGCTTGAGAAATACTCTAGCTTTATCAGACTTGAACACAGTTGCCCTGCTTTAAAGACTTCATTGACTCCATTAGCATTGAAAGGAACGTGGGATATAAAGTATTTTGTCCTCTTGACAGGTAATCCATCATCCAGCAGCCGGACACAAGCACAACCAAAACATATTCACAAACTGACACGGCCAATGTCACGTACTACTGAAAACCACTTACACAACATCTCTCATATAAACACTCACAGATTTCATGTTGATCTTGCAGCTATCGCAAAACTACAATTTAACCAGCTCACTGAATTTACAGAGACTGAAATATGCTTTTAAAGTCAACATGACAAACAAAAATGGTTTCCATTTTTAAACTTTTTTGGCTGCAACTACAAGCAATGCAGACTATTGATGAGTGTTATAATGCCCATGTTTTATAATGGATAAAATCCCAGTCTGGATATTGAAATGATTTTTAGCACTAAAAACATTCATAAAAAAAAAAAAAAAAAAAAAAAAAAAAAGAAAAGGAAGAAGTATTCACTCACAGTTTCACGCTGATAAAAAAAAATAAATAGATAAACCACGTAAATCAAGCCTGTAGCAAAATGGCGAAATAAGTAAAACTCATATAAACAAATAAATGTTGGAAGAAGAATATTCAAAAGAATAACAAGCTTAAAACTTCTGTTTTGGAACCACGGAAGATATTTTTTACTGCCATAAATATGGAAAACCCTCATGGGGCTGAGATGAACAGGAAATGTTTATAAAAGCTGCGGTTGGAAAGGGAATCTGTATTTGAGGTGTGATGTATTGATTCTCCGTGACATGATTCTAATTGGGAAAACCCATTTCTGGTGTAAGTCCCTTCACGAACACCTTCCTCAGAACAAGGAAAGTAGTGACCCTGAAGATAATTCCCTCTATCACACAGCGACCCTCAAACTCAAGGTCAACAGCATACAAAATCGAGCAATTTAAGGTTCCATGGGTGAGTTTTTTTTTTTCCCCTCGGTTGGGCTTCAGGATGATCAATGACCACATCTCAGAGAGGTTCCACCTCAGAATGTTTTACAGCAGGTGTTTCCCAACATTACTGTATTAAACAATTCCTAGAGTCTAATTTCCTCCTTTAAGACTGCCTACATCAGTCCATTTATACCTTATGTAGGAACAGGAAAAGTCTGTGTTGCCTCTACCCTAATATTTACAAAGTTTCAAACCACACTGAATATATGTTTTGTATAAACTGTGCCATATTTGCATGCATTTATAGACTGCACCTGAAGGATTCTCATTTTTCAGAAACTGAAATGGAAGATGTATAGTGTTTAAATGATAAAGTGAATGGTAAAATAAGGAGGAGGTCTGTAGGATTTCAGAAACTCACAATGCTGCGTATCGATCCATGGCCGACTGCACATCTCTGCGGTATACTGTGCGTAAAATCACCATTATAGGGTCAAACTCTTTCTCCCAGACATCCGCTGGAAAACACACAGAAAATAAATGCAGGGTGTTATGAAACAAAAAAAATCATTTTGAAACAGCCTCAGTCTGCCATCATGTGGTGAGAGCTGAGCAATAAGCTTAAAGGAGTGGTTCACTTCCAGAACAAAAATTTACAGATAATGTACTCACCACCCCATCATCATTCAAAATCATGTTCATGTCTTTCTTTCTTCAGTCGTAAAGAAATTATGTTTTTTAAGGAAAACATTTCAGGCATCATCTCCATATAGCGGACTACTATGGTGCCCGTGAGTTTGAACTCCAAAATGCAGTTTTAAAGGGCTCTAAATAATCCCAGCCGAGCAAGAAGGGTCTTACCTCCACTATATGGAGATAATTCATGAAATGTTTTCCTCAAAAAACTATTTCTTTACAACTGAAGAAACAAAGACATGAACATCTTGGATGACAACGGGGTGAGTACATTATCTGTAAATTTTTGTTCTGGAAGTCAACTAAATATTACAGTCTTAATTATACACAAAAAATGTTTTAGAAAATGAGCAGAACACCAGTGCAAACTCATTGAATACTAAAATATTGTATAAACCTTGATTTCACTTTTTGAATGAATCAATCAACCATGAAAATATCCTGATATTTAGTTGACATGTATTACCTAAACTCATGTCATTAAATAACACCACACTTGCACCACAGTGACCAGACTATGAAATACATGTCAAAAATGAACAAAAATCAGCAATTCAGAATGATTTTGACTGCTACTAATAGAATGACTGCTATAAATTCAGCATTGACACCACAGAAACAAATTACATTTGAAACAAAAAATGCTATATAAAACTGCAATAACATTTCACAATATTACTGTATTTTGAACAAATAAATGCAGCCTTGGTGAACAAGAGATATCATTTGTAAAAAAAAAAAATAAAATAAAAAACCTTAAAACTCTTACTGACCCCAGATAATAAAATGGCTATATATTAAGAATCTAAGATAGCTCAGTTTTAAAGGAGAAGTCCACTTCCAGAACAAAAATGTACAGATAATTTACTCACCCCCTTGTCATCCAAGATGTTCATGTCTTTCATTCTTCAGTCGCAAAGAAATTATGTTTTTTTGAGGTAAACATTTCAGGATTTTTCTCCATATAATGGACTGATACGGTGCCCCGAGTTCGAACTATCCCAAATGCGGATGTGAACAATCCCAGCCGAGGAAGAAGGGACTTATCTAGCGTAACAATGGGTTATTTTCATAAAAAATAATAAAATTTATATACTTTTTTAATGTCAAACGCTCGTCTTGTCTTACTCTGCCTGAACTGTTTTTCCAGTTCATGACGTCATTAGTGTATGTAGAAAATTCCCATCTCATGTTCTCCCTCAAATTCAAAATCTGTTTGATCTTTTTTGTATGTTCACTTTGCAAAGACTGGGTCGGTACTTCTGCAGCGATGTAGGATGATTCTGAAGTGATTTTTGAAGTTCAGGGAGAAAATAAGATTTTTTTTTAATATACCCTAACTGTCTTGAGGCAGAATACACAGAGTTCAGGGAGAGCAAGACAAGACGAGCGTTTGAGCGAAGTATTTAAATTGTATTTTTTTAATGAAATTGACCGATCATTTCGCTAGATAAGACCCTTCCTCCTCGGCTGGGATCATTTGAAGCTGCATTTAAACTGCATTTTGGAAGTTCAAACTCGGGGCACCATATCAGTCCATTATATGGAGAAAAAATGCTGAAATGTTTTCCTCAAAAAACAATTTCCTTACGATTGAAGAAAGAAAGACATGAACATCTTGGATGACAAGGGGGTAAGTACATTATCTGTACATTTTTGTTCAGGAAGTGGACTTCTCCTTTAAATGTACAGAAATATGTTTAGCCATGCTCTGTAACAGGTAACAGAAACAAGGACACAACGACTGCTAGCAAGCAGATGCTTCTGTCCTAATGCAGAGAAATGTGTGGAACGCTACACTCATGGAGTCACAATGCCATCTGGAGGTAAGGAGAGGTACAGGTACACTCAACATTCAAAAACAATAAATATACAGAAAAAAATAGCCTATCATAATCTATAAGGCAAAATAATAACATGTGTCACCTTTAGGCGTGTACATGCCCTGCTGCATAGATCCTCCGGGCTCAAACACCGGGGCTTTAAAATCAGCTACAGCAGACAGCATCTCCTCAAAACTACAGCTGCCCGGCACCACTCCGCTCTTAGGGTTCGGATTCTCCGGGATCTTCAACCACAGTCAAGGACAATCATCAAACTCCAATGAATGTGATCAAAATATTCAATTTAAGCCCACATTATATTAAGCCCATGATGTGATTAATATTAAACAATTTAACATTGGCTATACAGGAAGGCTTGTGTGGTTGTGAAAATATTTGTCGTAATTTAGGTTTCAACTTTCTGTGGCTATTAAGAAACCACTTTTATGAAACGTGTGAAATGTGCAATAGCACGTCTCTCCAATGTAATTTTAGCTTGTACGTGCATCCTTTAGCTTCTTTACATAGCTGCATCATATTATAATAAATGTGCTCGGTTTCATAAAAGTGTTTTTTTTTTTTTTTAGACTGGGGTTCTTTCTGGAAAAGGTTACAGTATTTTTGTGTTTACAATTTAATTAGCTCTTAACCAAAAGAGAGAGAAATGGATAATTTGATTCTCATGATACAAAATCGAGGACAACTTGACAAGCTGTACTAATGCTTACAAAAACACAATCACAGCAGAGCACTTGTTGAACTTCCTGTAAGTACATCATGTTTTTATGGAGAAAGGATACAAGATCTAGCAGGGAACTGTGGGTACGATCATTCATACACAACTGCGACACCATCTCCGCTCTCAAGATCTCATCATCAGACATTCCTGCAATGAATACACAAAGAGAGAAAGACATGAAGTTAATACCTCGATCTCCGAGTTTCCGGAGGAAAAAAAGAAAAAGAAAAAAAAAAAAAAAAACCAATACATATGAGACAAGCTTGTGCTACCGCACTGTATGATGTGAAAGACAACTAGCTTTCTAAAGTGTTTCGATTCACACAGAACATTTATAGAACATGCTTTCCAAATGCAGGTGTGAGTCCCATTCATTTTAATAGTTCTGAATTATAACCAAACTATGCGTAAATGCAACCATATTTAACACTCTAAAACAGTCACATTCTAAGGCTGTAAGAATTCACCAATCAAGAGTAGCATGTTTTATTAATAAATCTTTTGTTTGATGTCATAATATTACTGAGGTTCATTTTTCACCATTACTGAGATGATATGCACCTAAGTGTATTCTGAGACTGCACAGTATGACCAGGAAGGTCAGCGCTCCCTCCAGCATGGGTCTCTCCTGCTCCGAGTCCAGCACTGCGTTCTGATGTTGAGATGCCATCGTCAGCAAATCCACCACCTTGAACCTGACATAAACACAAAGCCTTTAGGATCCGTCACTGAGTGTGAAACACAATCCAAGATAGTAAAGTCATCGTACCTCTCAAACACTGAGGAAATGAAGTAATCTGGATCCAGTCTAGACGCACACACCTGAAGACCAAAAAATAGACTGAAATAAGTCCATCAAAATCCAATTTAATATGGCTGCCTAATGACTGTGCTGAAGATAAATTACTAACGTCTCAGGAGGAAACATTCAGGATCCATTAACACTCAGAAAGTGCTAAATATTAGTAGCAATGGGCTTTTGGCTCAAATAGCCAGTAATGGTTAAAACAGATTATAACGACTGCCTTGACCCTCAATGAAGATGTGAAGATTCAGATCAAACTGTCTACTGAAGAAAATTTACTGCTTTATCCTGTGTGTCTTGTAACAAGTTTTAACTCAGAGGAAAATTAACTAAGAAAGGTTTATCACATTAAGCCAAAAAAACTGCATGATGTGGCAAATAATTAAAATAAAATCAGGAGTGGCAAATACCTATGGACCCTGGATGAACACATATTTTAGTACAGATGTATTAGGTGAGCGGGCGAGAGTGAGAGTGTTGGCGTGTTACCTGTAGGAGGTAGATGTCTGGGTCAATCATGGAGTTACAGAAGTGAGACTGGACATAAGTCATGGCCTGACCTTTAATCTGCAGCCCATTTCTCACCCACATGTTACTATGGATCTCAGACAGGCTAGCCTGCACAAACACAGACAAACACACACACAGATCAACATACGGGTCCCGTCTGCTTATCACACACTGGAGCATTAACTTAATAACACTGTCACCTGACATCGTCACATGCCAGAAGTGAAACGCGAGACATCAGTGAAGATTTATGACAAGCGGCTGCAACATTACACAACACAATGTCCTCTGCTTCAGCAGCATTAACGGACTAAATTAAGCCTTGTGTATGGACTGCAATATTTTAGCACCTAGATCCAAAACAAAAACACTGTATTACATTATGAAGAGCATCAGAGGGCAGAGCACATAAATACAATACAGATTTTCTTTTATCCATGTAACATATATTTTTGGGTTTCACGTGCTCTGCAGAATGTCGAGGTGTTCAATTCAAAACGTTAAATGCTCTGTAACAAGAACCAATTGTACTTTGTGTCAGGGGGCACCACAAGTGAACTGTCCAACTACATTTGAATAGATTAAAAAAAGCATTTGACAAAATGAAAAAAGACAGTTGGCAAATTTCCTGTTTTGCTGTTTTATTTAACTACTTTTTAAGACATAAATGACATAGTTTGAAATGTCAATTTATTTTTAAATAGGGATGTGACGAGATCTCGTGGCACGAGATCTTATTCCTGAATGACAACGATGTAGCTAAGTCTATTAGGACTGTTTCACATCGCGAGTGTCAGTGGAGCGTGAGAAGCACGTTTTGTCGCTGCCCATGTTAATGATTCAGGGTCGGGGTAAATGTGAACGCAGAAAGAGCAACACAAACAGTCTTTTCAACCACATCATAATCATTATTTCTGTGTTACAGACATTTAAATAACAGAAGTACTGGGATAAAAAAAGTGTACAGTTTGGGTATCAACACTTATTTTCTACAGTAGCGATCAAAACGAAACTCTTAACATTTGTATGTATAGTAACGCTTATCCTCTTCCGCCAGGAGGTGGCGCCAACTGCTCGCTTAAAAAAAAAAAAAAAAAGTATGTCATTGAATCATTCATTCAGGAGATTTCAATAGTTAAACAAGTCTTAATGAAGTGAGACACTGACTCCTTCATTGAATGTTTTTTTTTGTTTTGTTTTGTTTTGTTTAAATGAATATATATTTTTAAAAGACTTAAGCAACGAACAGTTTGTCAGAACCACTAGTAAATTAAGTTATTTTGTTTAATTTTCTAATCTTTTTTTTCTCCAGAATCGTGAGAGAATCGTGATCTCCAATTTATTAAAAACAGCTGGGATTCTTAATTTATCCAGAATCGTGAAGCTCTTGTTTAAATGTTGTGTATTACTGCATATAATTCATTAAAACGGAAGTTTAATTTCTTAAAGTTCAAAATGCACCTTCATTTTTTTTGCATTTTGGCTTTTTCAGTTGAATGAAAGACTATTATACCTATATATTTCATCACTGAGGATTTCTTAAGAAAAGTGTAAAATCTCGTCTCGTCTCGTTCTCGTGAACCCAGTCTCGTGTCTCGTCTCGTAGGATAAGTGTCTCGTCACACCCCTATTTTAAATGTAGAAACTATTTAATATTTTATTCAACTACAGTTTTAAACATCTATTAATTTAAAATTATTCACTTATTTCTAGGGGTATAATAGTACACATATTCGCACCGAAAATGTTCAGTACACATGCCAAACAAATACAGCATTTTTTCCCAGAAAATTCAAACAGTAAATGGCGTTTTGACAGTCTTTGATGTGGCATGACAGATGGCTGAATAAATGCCTCAGAGAGCCGCTTCCAGGACGCTTTCTTAGAAATGTGCCACAGCACGGCTGGTATAAACACAAGCATTTACGAAAACAGCTTGTAAACAAAATGTGACGTAGCAGTTTATTTATCTCAGGCAAGTCATTAGTGTCCACAGCTTGTAAGTTCGCTAGAAAAACTAAGTGAAGAAAAGAGCATTTTGCAAAATATTAAACTATATACTCATATTTTACTTTACCTTTTAGTGATGCCTTCATTTTTTCATGTTTAAATTATTAATCTGTTATGAAACAAGTTATGACAGCCACTGTGTAACTGAATATAACACAACAGCCACAACAAATATAAATTTTATAATTTAATGTTAATAATTTAATGTAAGTTAAGGTAAAAACTGCATTATGAGCAATTAACATGTTTGCATACAATTTTTTTTTTTTTTTTGAGTTGAGTGTTGATTATTTAAAATAGTAAATAAATTTAAGTTTGGGCTCTATTGTTGATTGTAACTAGGGTTGTGCTGACAGACGATAGTCAGAGATATCGCCTGTTACTGATGCCTTTGAAGATAATAGGACGATTATTATTATTATCATCATCCATCAAAAATAGACTAGGCACCTAATTTTAGCGATGCAGTGCGGAGAGCCGCTTCTGGGGAGCTTTAGAAACTTGCCACGACGTGGCTGGTATAAACGAGCATTCACCAGAGTGGCTGCGATCAGCTCCGGGGGCCGCGTCGCAAATCATTTAAATTTCTATAGGGTGCACAAATCACATTGAGCAGGAGTGGGTTTTAAGGGTGGGAAGCGTGTGATTTGTGATTGCGTGCGGGTGCTGACGCTCGCAAAAGCGTGCAATTGCTTTCTTATGCACACTGTTTTTTCCGTTTCACTTTCGCTTTCAAAATTAGCTTTTTTAAATAAATCAGCACGATAATGTTGTGTATCGGCGATCTCACAGGCTGATGATAGGACGATATTAGCATATCTCCCAACACTAACTGTAACCTTATAATAATGTAAAAGGGCTCCCTATAGTTTAAAGCACAAGCTAAGGTAGATTTTTATCACTAAGAAAATTGTAGTTATAACTGAATTTATTTAAAGAAAGAGCAACTTGTTCAGTAAACCAGTTTAATAAAATAAAAAAATAAAGATGTTTAGGTTTTTCCCCTGCTATACTGAAATCATACCGAACCGTGACGAACCGTCATGTTTATGTACCGTTACACCCCTACTTATTTCCATTTTTATGTGTGAATTATTAAATTGATAACAGGTTGCTTAATTTCTTTTTAGGTGTCACCTAAAAAGAAGATTTGAAGATCTCTTCTGTAGTGGGATGACTTTCATATACCCTTAGAAAACTTGAAATTTAGCATACAAGCCATATCTGCTATGTTCCTAATATATCTGTAGTCTGGCCAGCACTGGTAACTGACAACAATAAGAATTTGTCTGATCTTCGACATGATGGTGAACAAACGCTGACAAAATTTACATTTTGGTGATGTACTGATTAATGTTCTCATTTTCAGTTGATTAGTTCTTGTCTTTATTCACCTTCATTGTGTATTACCTGTATCTGAAGAGGGTGAACCATGATCTTCATAAGCATCTCCTGATCAGGAAGCAAACTGTCCAAATCCAGACCTTGACACTTCACTCCCTGTAAAACAATGAAAAACAGCTCAGTTTATAATCACGCTCATAAAATAAAGGCTTAAAACAGACCATCTGCTGGACCTCATTTAAAATCTGACTCTACAGCAGCTCTTCCCTGAGAGAAAAAGATCAATACATCATTGATTAACTGTCACTGATTTTTTAATGACTCTTCCACAGTTTTACAAGTAGGAGTGACAAGTGACTGTCTTTATGAATGAGACATTGAATTATTCACTCAACCGATTTGTTTAACAATGCTGATTGATTCAGAAACACCACTACTGTAAGGATTTTGGAGTATGTCAGATTGTGCTTCAAGCTCACCTTGCTGAGGAACATGGCATAGTATCTATGGAGAGGTAAATGAAAGGTCAGCTGGTTGAGGGCAGGCTGTGACAGAAAGAGAGAGAGAGAGTGAGAGAGTGGGGTTACTCACCAGCTCCACATTTATAAGACATAATCTGACAGTGTAGACATCAAGACCGTACCTCATCTACAAACCCAATGGCATCAAACCACATCTGAAGAGTTTCCAGACAGTACCGCACCACTGTCTTAGTGTACTCTTGGGTCTCCTAACAACACACAACATGTTTAGCTCATACACAAACCACTAATAAGGGCTTGTGCACACAGAATGCGATTTTGAACTCCACTGCGCTGCTTTCCATTATATTTTAATTTAAACATGCACTAGCTACTAGCAAGTGTTTACGTATGTCTTTTGCAGCATCTTGCACATGACTCAGTGCTCTAAAAACAAGATGCTCAAGGTAAAATAAGTTTAACATCTCAAGACTTTAGTTTTTTTCTCCCACATTCTACTGTGTGGATTTTTAATGCAAAAATGTCTTTTATTTGAATGTACTACAACAACAATTCTAAAAGACACAAACCTGCAATAATACATGATTAAACACTAAAATAGAACTCTGTACTGTATGCAGCATCTTAATGAGAGAATTTCAAAAATAAAATGGTGCTGGAGTGTAATGCATGTTGAGATGATTGTAGCCTCACTTTGACTTTGCAGTGTGTGAGGAGACCCCACATGGGCTGAGCACAGGCCTCCAGCTCAGCTGCAAACGCTGCATAATACGTCTGAGACTCAAACTCCACATGCTCATTCAGCTCTCTCTTATTAAGATTCATTCCTAACACAGCAAAAGGTACAGAGAGAAAATCCATTAACATCAGAGTGAATTATTGACTCACTCAGATCAAGTTTTAAAATAACATAACCTACATTGAGAGTTCTTTCATTTTAATTAACAAAACCAAAATGACCTTTCCAAATGAACAGTCCTGGATCCTTTTTATGTAGTTAACATTTAAAAAAGGCATTCAAGGCCATGCTATATTGTAAGTACAGTCAGTCACAATATTGATAGCATTATGATAGTGCCATAAAGCATAGCCTCTCCTAACTCATTGCTTAATTAAGTAAACACTAATTCATTCGCATTTGCTATTCATAGGAGTGAGGGAAAAAAAAAAAAAAAAAAAAAAAAAAAAAAAACAAACAGTACAGACTTTGAAACAAAAACTATGACTGCAGGATTTCCTTTCACTTATTGACCTTGAAAGAAGGAGACGAAACTCATCCAGAGCAGCAGCAGAGAATGATCCTCCAGGAAGCGCTTGGCCACACTTTGGTGCGAGAGGATATTAATAAAATCACTAACTAAAGGCCAGTAGGTGTTATTCTTCAGTAGAGCTTCACCACAGTTCACCACCACGTGACGATTATTCTCCTCATCTGTGACAGATTGAAGACATTTTGTAGCCAGCCATCCAATAAATTTGAATGCTATACACGCTGCCTAAAATAAGCAAGATAGTAGAAAGCCATTTTTACACTTTTTTGTTACCTTGCAGTTCGCTCTTGATAAGGCAGCTCTCCATCATGTAGAGGAGCACAGTGACCATGATGTCCAGTAACTGGCACTCCTCTGTGACGTGTCTCGCCAGCTCTTCATTACTGAAAAGCTGCACGCTGATGTGAACGATGCGGTTGGACATGGTGTCCGACTCGTGACTCTTCATGAGGGTCTTCATGATGAAGGCATAGTGTTGTACAAATGTTTTAGTGAATGTGATCTGCAGCACAGAAGGAGGAAGTTCACTATACAGATTTTGGTTGAAAAAAATACTCTTTAGAGATCATGGACTGGTTGAAGCAGATATGCATTAAGCTACTGGCCTACATTAGGACAATTTAAGATAAATCTACGCATCATTACATATCTGTAAATACCTGTAATGCATATTTGTTAAACTTAGATAAATAATGATGCAACATATTTGTTAAACTTAGATGAAGGACGATGGGGAAAAAAAGTGAGATGGGTAAAAAAAAAAAAAAAAAAAAAAAAAAAAAGAAAATTCGTACAGAAACTGTAAAATAAATTTCCATTTGGGAACCTGCTCCGAAGTCCCGATCTGAATAACGATTTGCGAACTATTATGTCAGGTCACGACTCGGAGCGCAAATCGCAAATCATTCAAGTCGCGAAATGATTCACAAACCCGCTCTGAAGTCCCAATCTAAATCAAATGATTAGTGATTTGGAGTCCTGATCTAAATCAAATTATTTGCGGTATGCGCAATGAAGTTCGATCTGAATCAAATGATTTGCGATACGTTAAGTTCTGATCTAAGTCAAAGTCCCGCACCAAAGTCCCAATCTGAATAATGATTCGCGAAGTATCATTTCAGGTCACGACAAATCATTCAATTTGAAAAATGATTCATGAACCTGCTCCGAAGCTCCAATCTAAATCAAATGACTTGCGATTGGAAGTCCTGATCTAAATCAAATGATTCGCGATATGCGCTCCGAAGTCCCGATCTAAATCAAATGATTCGCGATACGCGCTCCGAAGTCCCGATCTAAATCAAATGATTCGCGATACGCGCTCCGAAGTGCCGATCTAAATCAAATGATTCGCGATACGCGCTCCGAAGTGCCGATCTAAATCAAATGATTCGCGATACGCGCTCCGAAGTGCCGATCTAAATCAAATGATTCGCGATACGCGCTCCGAAGTGCCGATCTAATTCAAATGATTCGCGATACGCGCTCCGAAGTGCCGATCTAAATCAAATGATTCGCGATACGCGCTCCGAAGTGCCGATCTAAATCAAATGATTCGCGATACGCGCTCCAAAGTGCCGATCTAAATCAAATGATTCGCGATATGCGCTTCGAAGTCCAGACCTAAATCAAATGATTTGCAATACACGCTCTGAAGTCCTGATCTGAATCAAATGATTTTAAATGCTTATTTCATAGATACATTGTCTTTCAATAATTCAAGCACTTTTCAAGTACCTCTTCAGGAATATTGATATTTTCAAGGGTTTTCCAGGCCTCAGATTTCAAAAAGTCAAATTCTTTAAGCACCTTCTACGAACCCTGAATGAAGATTATTTCAATGTGTTTGCGTTCCCTCGCAAAAGTACTGCTTTCTTTCACAAACCATTTGTCTTCCTTTGAGAACCTCATATTTCTATCACAAACATTTTCAAGCACGTGCAAAGTTTCTCAGGGAACGCAAAAGTTTTGCAACCAAACAAAAGTTCTATAAGTGAACAGGAAAGTTTTGTAGACAAAAGAATTGAAGAAGAATTTTCCCTCTCATTCAGTTTTTCTTTTTACCATCACCATGTCTCTTAACAGGACAGACAATGAAAGTAAACTTCAAATTATGCGACTTTTTAAGTTATGATTATATTTTTATATTTATATATTATTATTTAATTATAAGTAGAGTGTAAGAGATTAACAGCTTCAAATACCTTGTAATCCTGATCTGGCAACATGTTGAGCAAAAAAGTGACCATCTTCTGTGGAAATTCATACTTAATAGTCCAAAACAATAACTCTTCTAAAAAACATTTGTGTTTCAGGGTGTCCATTATGGATGGATCTAACAAAAAGGGAAAACAGCAAGGAAATGTAACTGTTTTTGTCACTGCGTTACTTGGGAAATAACTGTTTTCAGATTTCAGAATGATGAGATGTAATGGGATCTACCTTTGGTACTGCTACTGAGCTTGACTCTTTTCCTCTGACCCACACCCTGCAGCCCATCCTGATCCTCCTGTCAAACAAAGACATGCACCACTTTTAATTTGACCCACTGTTCTAAACAATGAGCACAGCTAAAACAATCAGTTTAGTGGCCAAAAGAAGGCTATATTGTCATCAACAGCACAAAAGGAAGGCACACCCTGCTGTGCTTGTTTTGACTGGTTGCTGGGTCACATTTTATCAATACCACAACTCTGTGAGCCTACCTCTTTGCTAGAGTCTTCCAGACTGGCAGCAGCAGTAGCTCCTAAAATACAAACCAACACAAAGAAAAATATTGTAACCATGTTACCAAAGTTTCCAATAGCCATCAAGACCTGTTTCTCCCTATTCACCCATCAGGAATAAAAGCACAGAAGAGGCAGCAAAGCGTTACCCAGTAGACTGAGCGCTCCTGCCCCAGCTGGAGTGTCTGTTGCCCCAGCTCCAGCTATTCCTGCTCCCTTCTCTTCCACCGACACCAAACCTGAACTCTTCAATGCTGACAAATACTTCTCATAGTTCCTCTTCGCATAAACATTCTCCTCTTGACCTGTGGGTGTGGGACAAAATAGGAGGGTGAACATGATTTAAATTATTTGAGCCTATTTTTAAAGAGGTCATATGAAGTGACAAAAAGCCCATTATGGAGGCCAAGAGCTACAAAAAAAAAAAAAAAACAGCTTAATTAAAATAGTTAAATTGATTATGTTAAAAACCGAAATACATGCATATAAGTCCACATTTACACATCAGTAACAACAGTTCAGAAACTTTAAGTAACATGGAGGTAAAATATAGGATGCATTTTCAATTTTTGCAGTAATACCTCAGAAGAACTGAACAGTTTTACTGAACAGTTCTTAAAAGAAACATTTGTTTAGTGTGGAGAACATTTTAATAGTCAAAACAAACTTTTTCCAACCTAAAGAAACTTTTGTGGAATTGGAGGAATCCATGGAAGGTAAAGATTCTTCATGGAATCAAATATGCCAACAAAGAATCCTTATTTTTAGGATTTCAAAAGTTTTTGAAAAGTAAGATTTTTAATGCTTTTTAAAGAAGCGTACATTTATTTCATCCAAAGGACAGCAAAAAAGAAACATTTTGAAATATTTTTCCGATTTAAAATAACTGTTTTCTATTTGAATAAATTAAATTGTAATTTATTCCTTTTGATTTCAAAGCTGAATTTCTAGCATCATTACTCCAGTCACATGATCCCTCATTAATCATTCTAATATTCTGATTTGGTGTGCAAAAAAATATTTAAAACAGCTGAGTAGAATGTTTCAGGATTCTTTGATGAATACAACTTTTAGAAGAACAGCTTTTATCTGAAACAGAAATCTTTTGTAACATTATAAATGTCTTTATCATCAATATTATATAAATAAATAAATAATTATTTTTTTAATATAATTATTTTATAATTATATTAAATATATATATATATATATATATATATACACACATACATACACACTGACTCCAAGCTTTTAAATGGTATAGTGTGTAATGTTACAAAAGCTTTTTATTTCAAATAAATGCTGATCTTTGAATCTTTCTATTCAAAGAATCCTGAAAAAAAGTATCAACTGTTTATTGGTAATATTGATGATGATAATAATAATAATAATAATAATAATAAATAATAATAATAATAATAATAATAATAATAATAATAATCATAACAACAACAACAAATGTTTCTTGAACAGCAAATCAGCATATTAGAATGATTTCTGAAGGATCATGTGACACTGAAGACTGAAGTACTGATTCTAAAAATTTAGCTTTGATCACAGAAATACATTTTAAAATGTATTCAAATAGAAAGCAGTCATTTTAAATAGTAAAAAAAATATCTTTTGCTATACTTTGGATTAAATAAATGCAGGTCTGGTGATCAGTAGAGACTTCTTTAAAAAAAAAAAAAACATTACAAATGGTAGTGTATATACTATTATCCTAAACATTTAGTACACTAATGAAAAGCTGACAAACACTGTGGTGTTTATGGCCTAAAAAAACAAAAACAAAAACAAAACAAAACAAAAGACTAAGTTTAACAAGATCCATAATCATTGCACATTTCCATGCAGTAAATACTGGTATTTGTTTCACATTAGAAAACATCAGTCAATCATAAAGGTCATTTGCATATATAGGTTTTAATGGCATGGCAATAAAAACTGCCTTTTTAATTGTAAGGGTGAGAGAGTGGAAAAGGTCAACTATATAAATAAAAAATGTGATAAATACAACCCCAGTAAACAAAAGGTAATTAAAAACTCAGATGACTGGAAAAACAAAAACAAGATGGATGCAGACACTGCTTACACAACATTTAGACATACTCACCCATGCTCAGTTCTTTAAAGGTCTGCTGATTGGTTAAGATCTTGGTGAGAACAGTGCGCATGGCCCCGCCCATCTTGGTGAGCTCTTCTAAGAACGATATGTGTGGCTCTAACTGCTGAAGAACCTTCTGCAGATCTCTGTCAGCGGCAGACTCTGTCAGCACATGATAAGATGTTTGTGTGAGTGACAAAATAAAGCAGCATATGTTACCCCAGTGGGCACGATTAGCAGGCTCAGCCAGTACACGTCATACACATGGGGCTACCATTATTCAAAAGCACAGAGAAAGCAGTTGACGTTATTTCACATTGCAGATGATCTTTTTCATTACAACGTTTTTCCAAATCCTTATTGTATAAGCAAAGTGTTTCTGATCAGATGATGAGCTGAATCCACTGACCCAGCTCCAAACTAAACACTTCAAAGACCCCATGAAATGAAAACTGTAATGGTGCTTTTAGTTCATGTACATGAGCTTTGAGGCATAACAGAACAGCCTTTATCTGACAAATACATTTAAAGTATAGTATTTCTCCAAAAGGAAAATGGACCAAACTTATTGATGACCCCATTATGGAAGGATAAGCCTTCCATACACCCCGCCCCAACTGTTCCAATAGAAAATATGTGACCCTGGACCACAAAACCACTTATTTTTAACACATGAAAAGTTGAATAAATAAGCTTTCTGTTGATGTATGGTTTGTAAGGATAGGACAATATTTGGCCGAGATATAACTATTTGAAAATCTGAGGGTGCAAAAAATTTAGACATATTGAATATTGAGAAAATCGCCTTTAAGGTTGTCCAAATTAAGTTCTTAGCAATGCATATTATTAATCAAAAATGACATTTTGATATATTTATGGTAGGAAATTTACAAAATATCTTCATGGAACATGATCTTTACTTAATATCCTAATGATTTTTGCCATAAAAGAAAAATCGATAATTGTGACCCATACAATGTATTTTTGGCTATTGCTGCAAATATACCTGTGCTACTTTTTGTGGTCCAGGGTCACTCTTTATACTTGGAATCCATTTAATGTGGTCTTTGAAACATTTACAGCAGTACAGGAGCATTAAAATGAAGTACAATTCCCATTAACTTCTATTATACGGACAAAAAAATACAATGGAAGACATCCTCTGCAGTATATGGGTGCCGTCAAAATGAGCGTCCAGACAGCTGATAGAAACATCATTATAACAATCCACAGAAACATCTAATAATCATTAAAATGCTTTTAACTTCAAACCATTGCATCCAGCTAAAACATAAGTCCTCTATCCATAATATTGCTTTCTTTCCAGAAAATGTTTTATTGTCTGAATCAGGAGAGAAATATGCACAATTTACACAGTTGTTGGTGGATTTTGATGTGAGAGGACAACAGGAGATAAAGCATTCCTATGGATTATTGACTCATATATTGGTCAGAAATGACTGATGAATTTGGTGGATTTGTTTTTTTTCACAAGCACGCAGCTTTTTACTTCACAAGACATTAGCTGATGGCAGGGGCGTCGCTAGGGCTAATCATTCGGGGCTGGAGCCCTCGAATGTTTTTACTTCAGCCCCGAATGTTTTTTTTTGTTGATTTCCACGGAAGTTTGAATGAATTAATCAAAAGCTGGTCATTACACTTGCATCAAGTCGCGATATGGACTAGTATCTGTAAATATTATGCTGCAAAAGACTATTTAAATATGAATCCTGCATGTTCTGCGTGTCTTTTTATGAATGAACGGGGCGGACGCGCAGTTTCCTTACTTGTAATACGGATTAACAACATCTCCAGAACTGTTTCATGAGCATTTCACTTGTAATACTGATGCGCGTGTGACGCTCGCAGTGGTATGCAAATTTGTTCAGAATGAGAGGATATATCATACAGATATAAGTGTAAGATCTAGTGTTTGTGTGAATGGATGAGCATTTTTTAACAATTTGAGGCAATTTACCATAGAAATCTTGATTTTAAAGCCTTTTTAACTGTTATAGCGCCACCTATGCTCCGATCTCCATGAAACTTTGCATGCTTGTTAAGAATCATCTGACACATGTTTTCTCCAATTTTCGTAACGTTTTGAGTTTTCGTTTTGGTTTTATAAGCTTTTGGGTATATGTGGCCACGCCCCTATTGTAAATGGCCCCATTACAGCTAACCGAAGGACAAAATTCAACATTTTTTTGATAATTATTGATCTAGAGAGTCCAGAGAATATTACTGCAGTGGTTTGATCGAGATTGAGCGAAAAACCTAGGACTAGTTCGCAAAAGTAGGTTTTTGACATATTTTTGAATAATTAATGAACGGTTTGATTGACAGCAATGGTTCTTGAGGCAAAGTTGTTCATCATGAGGAGATCTATCAAATGATATGCATATTGTGTGGATGTGTGAAACACCACGTGATTACAGAGCCATAAAACTCGTTAGCGCCAACTAGTGGCCGATTTGTTTCAAAATTCTTACAGACCTTTAGGGCCATGAGTCGAACATGCCCAGTGAGTTTCGTTCCGATCGGCCTCCGTTAACCTTGTCTAATAGGTGCTCAAAATTCATTGGTCGATGGCGGCCATGTTTTTTGAGATACGCCAATGTTCTCATAGACCCTTATGGCACATTGGACAGAGACACTGCATACCAATTTTCAGGTTGATTGGACTGACGGTTGCAAAGTTATAGCCATTTTTATGTTTTTTCTCTATTATAGCGCCACCAAGTGGTCAAGCTCCGCAATTTTTTGGATTTGACCAAAGGCTGAGCTTTTACATATGTGTTCTGAGTTTGGTGATGATATGTCATTCTGTTCCAAAGTTATAGCCATTTTACTAAAAGTGGCCCCGCCTCTTTTGAACGTTTTGGCGCCCCTTTGCGACTGTGAGTCAAAAGTTTAACTTTTTTTTGATAATTATTGATCTAGGGAGTCTGGAGAACTGTGCTGCAGTGGTTTGATCGAGATCGAGTGAATAACCTAGGACTAGTTCGCAAAAGTGGGTTTTTCACATATTTGTGAATATGTAATAAACGACTTGATTGACAGCAATGGTTCTTGAGGCAAAGTTGCTCAGCATGAGGAGATCTATCATATGGTATGAAGTTCTAGTGTTTCTGTGATTATATGAGCATGTTATAGCAATTTAAGGCAATTTACTTTTGAAATTTCGTGTTGTTGAAGCCTTTTTAACTGTCATAGCGCCACCTATGGTCCGATCTCCATGAAATTTTACATGCTTGTTAAGAGTCATCTGACACATGTTTTCTCCAACTTTTGTAAAGTTTTGAGTTTTTGTTTAGGTTTGATAGGCTTTTGGGTATATGTGGCCACGCCCCTTTTCTAAATGACCCCGTTATAGCTACCCAAAGGACAAAATTCCACATTTTTTTGATAATTATTGATCTAGAGAGTCTGGAGAACTGCGCTGCAGTGGTTTGATCGAGATTGAGCGAAAAACCTAGGACTAGTTCGCAAAAGTAGGTTTTTCACATATTTGTGAATAATTAATGAATGATTTGATTGACAGCAATGGTTCTTGAGGCAAAGTTGCTCAGCATGTGGAGATCTATCAAATGATATGCATATTGTGTGGATGTGTGAAACACCACGTGAGTGAGGCACATTACAGAGGCAAAAAAAAACTCGTTAGCGCCAACTAGTGGCCGATTTCTTTCAAAATTCTTACAGACCTTTAGGGCCATGAGTCGAACATGCCCAGTGAGTTTCGTTCCGATTGACCTTCGTTAACCTTGTCTAATGGGTGCTCAAACTTCATTGGCCGATGGCGGCCATGTTTTTTGAGATACGCCAATGTCCTCATAGACCCTTATGGCACATTGGACAGAGACACTGCATACCAATTTTCAGGTCGATCGGACTAACGATTGCATAGTTATAGTCATTTTTATGTTTTTTCAGGCTTATAGCGCCACCAAGTGGCAGAGCTGTGCAATTTTTTTTATTTGACCAAAGATTGAGCTTATACACATGTGTACCGAGTTTGGTGAAGATATCTCATTTGGTTCATGAGTTATAGCCATTTTAGTAAAAATGGTCCTCCACCTGACAAACTTTTTGGGGCCCTTTCGCAACGATGAGTCAAAATTTCAACTTTTTTTTGATAATTATTGATATTCACTGTCCAGAGAACATTTCTGCACTGGTTTGGTTCCGATCGGGCGAAAAACCTAGGACTAGTTCGCAAAAGTAGGTTTTGAATTTACTTCAAAATGGCGGAAAAACCGGGCCCCGTAGAAGAAATTTTATCGCCTTGACCCAAGGATTTTGTGCTATGAGCATTTTTGCATTTTTGATCACTGTGACCACCTAAGGCCGATTGGGCCAACGATGTAAACCAAGTTTTTTGAGTCTACGACAAAAGAATAATAATAGCTATGGGCCAAAAATGTAAAAAAGTTGTTTTTATGCATTGTAGCGCCACCTATTTGGCCGATTGGGCCGGTTCTTTGCGCCTGAGTAGCGAGGAGGACTACTACCTTTAATGACCAAGTTTCAGCTCTCTAGGCCTTACGGTTTGGGCTGCACGATCAGTTAGAAAGTAAATTTCTTTTTTAGATGAACCATTTCTTTAAGGTATGATATGGTGTCCTCACCTGGCTCAGTGTAGCCGTCTCTCAGGTACTGAATGATAGTGATGATAAACCGCGGCAGCACCATCTCAGACATGAGCAGGAGATCCCGAGGGACTGATGGCACGTTCTCTCCCGTTTTTAACCGATGCCTATTGCAAAACCTGTCACACAAGAGCATTTGAATTAGCCATTTTGAATTCACCATTTAGTGCTTAGCTGTTGAGAAAATCCCCAGTCTACCTCGCATTAAACCCATCTATCAGATGTCTGAGGTCACAGACTGTTTTCATAAAGGTCAACGGGTCGATGCACTACAGGCAACCACAATATGTAATTCTTCAGGTTTTTTACTAACATCATGGAGGAGGCATAGGAATAAAAGACCTGTTAGATCAGCGCTCAAACAAATCATTATAAAAATGCATTTTCCCCATTCATTTTTATCGCTGAGAGTTCAAGTGTTAACCACATGTGGCCCTGGACCACAAAACCAGTCATAAGGGTAAATTTTTTGAAATTGAGATCATCTGAAAAGCTAAATACATCATCTGAAAGCTATATAAGCCATCCTTTGATGTATGGTTTGTTATGATAGGACAATATTTAGCCGAGACACAGCTATTTGAAAATCTGGAATCTTGAGGGTGCAAAAAAAAAAATAAAAAAAAATAAAAAAAAAATACTGAGAAAATTGCCTTTAAAATGGTCCAAATGAAGTTCTTAGCAATGCATATCACCAATCAAAAATTAAGTTTTGATACATTTACGGTAGGATTTACAAAATACAAAACATCTTCATGGAACATGATCTTTACTTAATATGCTAATAATTTTTAGCATAAAAGACAAATCGATCATTTTGACCCATACAATGTATTGTTGGCTATTGCTACAAATATACCCATGCAACTGGTTTTGTGGTCCAGGGTCACACATTACAAAGAATCATGAAAAAAAGACAAACATATATATGAATTGTTTTAATTGGGAATGAACTATTTATCCCATGAAGCATTGCAACAGACATAATATAAATCTAAAAATATATATCCAATATATTCAATGGCATCTGCAAGTCAGTTTTAAATTATAAGCATAAAACCAATACCCTTTATTGCAAAATGTTAAAAAAAAAAAAAAAAAAAAAAAAAAATATATATATATATATATATATATATATATATATATATATATATATATATATATATATATATATATATATATATATATATATATATATATATATATATGAAAGCAGACTGGGAATGTAAAGAGAAAGACTCGATTACGCCGTTCACAATGCTTCATGGAAGTTGTGGCTGCTGCAGAGTTCAATTCTTGAAATTTTCTTTTCCATGTTAACAGCGACTTCTCTAATTGGTCAATCTCTGTTCAGAATTATGGGTAGTGTATTTCCCTGACAAAAAACTGGCTATTAAAGACACAAACCGCAAGCAGTGACAAATCTTTTCTTTCGTATTCTGACATATATCCGAGTGTAATGGCTTAGTGTTAAAGAAAAAAAATGCAGAGTGGGGACTAGGTTCTACACTTCGGTTGCTGCCTGGATTTTAATACGTAGGCGCTGCACTCAAAAATGAAGGCAGACAAATGACTAAATGGTTTTGGAGGGCTGAAACCATTGACGGAAACAGCAGCATTTAATTAGCACTTCTCTGAGGTCATGTTCTGACTTTGTCAGCATCTATTTTGTGCACATAAAGTAGAAAAAGCTACATGTAAACATGTCAGCTGTCTGGATGCAAAGGCTGGGTTGACAATATTGATTTCTGGATTTTAATTGATCTTTACTTTGATAAACCAATATCGATTCTTAAATCTCATTAGTCTAAGCTGTTTCTGATGGTAGAACAAAATTTCCAAAATATTACTCGTCTGTTTCCTATCCAGTGACTGCAATTATTAGTCTTATTCCCACTGCTGACAAGTTCCAAAGTGGCATTATAAACTGCTGTAGCTGCCTCAGTTCAAGCAGTAGCAATTTTTTGAGTGTTACTTAACAATTAGATTTTGATTAAATAAACTGCAGTTTTGGTTAGCAGCTAAATGAAAACTGCATGAATGAAATAGTCTTTCAGCGTATCAATTGATTTACCTCTGGAGCCTCACTAAACTCTGCACTAATTGCACTATAATAATAAAGCACTAAAACAAGGATCGCTTCCTAGAGACTCATACCAAAACAAAAAACAAAATACTATGCTGGCATATTAGTTCAGTGTGAGATCAGAAGTTAAGACATGTACGACGGCTCTGAATGACTTATTAACGTTCTCCGTCTACAGTGCTGTCTTAGAATTTATAACACCTGTCATGTCACATATTACTGATAACCTAAAGATTAAGCTGTAAGAAGGACACACACAATAAACATCATATGCAGACATGGCTAAGCAGTCCAAGGATTTTTTTTTTTTTTTTTAAATAAGAATAGAGATGGTTGGGTTCAGTGGACAGTCACTTTGAATCAGAAAGAACATGCGAGCAGTCTGACGTCACTCTCCAGAGCAAAAGCAAAAGTGTTAGTGGAGCTGCTGTTTTTTCACACTACACTCCTGTCAATATTCTCATTCCTGCACAGTAGAACGCTTCATAATAATTAAACCATTTACTGATTAAATACAGTAAGTCTTTTGAGCCCCAGCGGACAGCAGTCATATCCGGCCCCCATATCTAAACATCCAAACGTGTTGTCTGTCGGCCTGTCTCGCAGCGCAAATGTTAAAGTGAAGGCCCTGTGCAGTGTGTAGTGTGAGAGGAGGAAGGGAAGAGACCTGTCACTGACCCTGTGGGTGGGTTAAAAATAAACCAGACTGTGTCACTCTCTGTAAGGCAGTGATCAGGTGCCACTGCCCACTCTACACTATTAACCCCCCCCACCCTCTGACAGCCCGTCTGACCGTCACACCAGCCCTTATGCTAGCGAATATATATCAATCAATGCACAGCTGTGCCTAAAAGCAAACTAGCTGCCTACACTCAACATCTGAACTGTGTTTATGCAAAACACCTACACAGTAAAAATGACTTGTAAAGATGTTTTACAGACAATATTTTCTACATCTCTCTAAAAATGTAGAACATTTAGAAAACATTTATTTATCATGTTACTTGTTTCTATGTAATTATTTGTGAAATCTACTAGCAATTTCTGAGTCAAAATCCTTTCAAAATGCTGGAAATTCTGGGCACATTTTTAATGATTTGGAACATGCCTATGGTGCCCAGAAAATAGCCAAAGTTCACTAGGTTTGAGGGCATTTTGCCCAAAAATACTGCTGATTTTGAACACCATGAAGAGGAAATACTGAATTCTAGTGAAGTTTGGGACTCAAAACTGCTGCTAATTTTGTCTAAAAGTGTCTATGATGCCCAAAAATAATGCTGAACCAAAACGCCTCTATAATATTTTGATTTGGAACACACCAGTAATTTCATGCTTTCTAACTATGTCTAGACAGGCAGCAGCACACCAAGTTTCTCACAATGCCCAAAAACTGTGCAGATTCTGGGTGGACCTATGATTTGATGCCCTAATCAGCAAAATAGGTTGGACACTTATAATGTGTCAGGGATGTAATGCCCTACATAGTCAGGTCACTAGCTTAAGAATATGATGCACAAAAATACCGCAGATTTAGAAATACTGATATCCAATAATGCTGTCTTTGTAAGCTCCTCACTAGTTTTTGACACTATTATGCAAAAAACAAACACACAACCAAAAAAACAGCTGCTGACTCGGGATATGCCTATATATGGTTCACAAAAACAATGTCTAGGTAGGCAGCTCATTAAGTTGGAAACTATGATGCCCAAAATTCCTGCTTATTTGTGGTAGAACCAGAATGCAACGATAATGTGATATCAACAAGCCAATGTTATAAGGACAAACAATTGAGCTGACAATGATGCCTAGGTACACATCTTACAAGGTTTGAGATTATTAAACCCCAAAATACTGCATATTCAGAATTCACCTAATATATTATACAACCAAAACATTGTATGAGCAGGCAATAATACTGCTGCAGATTTACGACATGCCTATATTATGATCAGTGATTTTATTTTATTATCATTAACATTGTTAATACTGTGAATTTGATTTTATTTTTTACATTTCTGTTTTTAATTTAATATTAAGGTTTGGTAATTTTGTTGGGTTTGTCTTTTTTTTTTTAATACTTCAACATTAACTAAACAAAAATGAAAAATGTCACCTTGTTACTAGCTGACATAAAATACTTTTTTTTAAAAATTTGAATTTAAAACATAAGTTTTATTTAACAATAACAACCCTATATGCAGTTCTATGATATAATTCAGGATGTGCCTATAGTGTGATTATCAAAAATTATGTGTTGCTGGGTTTGGGACTATGACAATTAAAAACACCGCTTGTACTCTTTATGATGCCCAACATGCAGCTGAACCAGAATGCACCTATGAATTGATGACAAAATGCTGTGGATTTGAAACTCGCAATTAATTATCTTGGAGGAAAAATGTCTATGATGATGATGACGATATGAATTAATCTATAATATCATGCAATTTAAATATTGTCTATGTAGTCATCACATCAGAATATAACCCTTAATTTCTGCTGGTGATTTAGTACATGCGTATGCTATAATGTTTAATAATAATAATAATAATAATGTCATATAGGCAGCTCGCAAGGTTTCATATCATGACCCCCAAAAACGCTGCTGATTCTGGCTGCGCCTGTGGTATTACGCCCAAATCTGCTGCCGAGTCGGGATGTGCCTATGCTACGATGCCCCAAAACGCTGTCCAGGTAGTGAGCTCACTGACGAGTGTGTGAGACACAGCCCCTGTCAGTCAGAGTGTCTACTGACCCGCTCTCTCTCATCACGTTCCCGTCCCCGCAGTCACAGGCCCCACCGGCCTGACTCCGGAACATGTTAAAATCATGGCCCGTGTGATCGCCGTTATTGAAGCACTCCGCACATAACGACATGCAGGGCGAGATGCCGCAAGTCCGGCAACGGTACGCCACGAAGTTGGCAGTCCACACCAGCCCGCAGAGGGTGGCGTTATCGTAGGATCGGACGGTCCGGCAGAACTCGTCGAATCCGTCCCCTCCTGCCAGCAGCCATTTACACCACTCCAGCGCCTCCGGGTCCGAGCCCCGCTCCGGGTTCAGCACGCTATCCAGCAGCTCCTGCAGCTGCCGCAGCCCTGAGCTGTTGTCAGTCCTCTTGAGGTCTGCCTTCAGATGGGCGGCGGTAGATTTCTTGTCCCGGCGCAGCAGCGACGCCGCCATGATGCGCTACGGGTTTGTTGTGCTCACTTTATTTTGGTTGTCTTGTTGCTGTGATCGCGGCGCTTCTCGCGAGGTCTTGTTGCTACGGCTCTTCTGCGTGTCTCGCGAGATTTGGCTCTAGCGCCGTGGCATGAAACGGTCGGAGACCTAAAAGAGGCAGAGATTGCGGATCAGAAATGACATTTACATTTAGTCAGCCCTTGACGTTGTGCACACGTTTTTATCCAGTGAGAAACAGCGCAAGCAATTTATCATAAAGAAGCCAACAATATTTACAGTGCACAAGTTTTAAAAAGATATAGTTCAATAAGCATTAGTTTTTGAATAAAATTCAGTAAATATTTTAATTGTTTAAAAATGTGTCTCTAACTGATCCGATATAATTTTATTCCTAATTAAATTATCTTCAACTGTGTATATCCAAATTAATGATGGTGACATCACGTGGTACGTGTTGTTTTTCTCAGCGCTGGTAAAGATGGACCAATCAGCTGTTTGAGATAACTGCCGTTATATAATATATTTTTAGTGAGATTACTGAATCAAATTTCAATTTGGATGACTAGGAGTCCTATTTGTAATTAAGAGTTTAAACGATTATACTTTTTTAGTGTACAGTTTTTTGCAATAAGGCACAAACCATTTGAACGCATTTCGATGGAGGATTCAGTTTTCTGAGCCGACAAGCGCCTTCTAGAGGAATGCCGTTGCCGTTTTAGCATTTAATCTTTGGTTTGACTATAAAACATATTTCAGATAGTTACAATTGTAATTCGACTAGTCATAATTTGACTAGTCAGAATGATAATTAGACATATCTGCAATTATAATTACACTAGGAAGAAATCTGATAGAGATATCTCTAAATACTTTATGACTAAAACTCTTAAAAATATTAAAAATATCTCTAATTCAGTTCTGACTAGTCACAATTATATTTTAAGATCTGAATCGTACTAGTATGGCAAGCCGTCTAAGCTTAAAATATTCCTGCTCCTCGAATCAGCTGTTGTGCGACTTGACAATAAATTTACTCATCTCCCCACACCAGGGTCGTGGCTAATGCTCAGCGCTAACTGCTGACAACAGTAGTCTGCTTTTGTTGTCACGGAGAGAAAAGCTACTGGATGAATTACTTCAGGGGTTATTAAATAATACCTGGATGCTTTCATATGGTAAAAGGTCTCCCGCATGCATATATGTAGCGCTGTGTAAATTTAAATCATGCCGCAAAAATAATGCTTTAGAATGAAGACAGACTCAGGTGAAGGCTGATTTTAAAAAGATTACAATATAATTAAGGTTTAACATGTACAGATGATATTGATTATATTGTGCGTAGATTGAGTGTTCTCTGCATACCTTATGTCGCTTTTTGGACATCTTTAAAACTGATGAATTACAGATAATTACTTTACAATTACTTTATAATTAATGAATATTATGATTAATGATTTATAATTGTAATGACTACCAAAGATATCTTGAATTATAATTTTTACTAGTGGTAATTCAGTTAGAAATAATTTGAGATATTTCTAATTAGATATTAGAGATAATTTGAGATATCTCTAATTAGAATTATGCCTAGTACAAAATCAATTATAGATATCTTTAATTACAATTTCTACTAGTCAGAACTCATTTGTAGTTATCTGAAAATATTTTCCAATGGAAGTCAAAGGAACAATATGACTAGTCATAATAGCATTGTAGATATCTCAAATGTATAATATGACTTCAAAATAGCATTGTAGATATTTTCAGTGCATAAAATGACTAGTCATAATCACATTTTAGATATCTTAATTCCAATTACGACAAGGCGAAATTGCAGAATAGATATCTGGAATTGGAATTTTGACTAGTAAAAACTAAATTATGACTAGTACAGCAAGGGGTATTTAATGCTAAAATGGCTTGCCATAAGAGTTCTCGCAAGGTTATGTAAGCATACTTTGTGTAGTTTGTGTTTTTCTCGCGATGTTTTGTCGTTTGATTTGTATATGGTGGGGTGAGTCAGGTGGCAGTGTGAGATTTGCTTATCTGACAAAAGCATGCTGGTTACTGAGACTATTTTGGACAAATATATGGATATATTATTACTGAATATCCCTAGTAAACACGTATTTTTGTTAAGTCATAAAGACTTTATGTTTGTTGTCTACAGGCATGTGTAGGCATCATTTCTATATATATATGCAGCTTTAAAGGAGAAGTCCACTTCCAGAACAAAAATTTACAGATAATGTATTCACCCCCTTGTCATCCAAGATGTTCATGTCTTTCTTTCTTCAGTCATAAAGAAATGTTTTTTGAGGAAAAAATTTCAAGATTTTTCTCCATATAATGGACTGATATGGTGCCCCAAGTTTGAACTTCCAAAATGCAGTTTAAATGCGGCTTCAAACAATCCCAGCCGAGGAAGAAGGGTCTTATCTAGCGAAGCGATTGGTTATTTTCATAAAAATAACACAATTTATATACTTTTTAATGTCAAACACTCGTCTTGTCTTACTCTGCTTGAACTCTGTTTTTTTCCGTTTCATGACAGTTAGTTTATGTCGAAAAACTCCCATCTCATGTTCTCCCTCAACTTCAAAATCGTCCTATATTGCTGTTTTAACCTTTTTTGTTGCGGGTGTTTGATCTTCTTTGCATGTTCACTTTGCAAAGACTGGGTTGGTACTTCTGCAGCGATGTAGGATGATTGAAATGATTTTTGAAATCGAGGGAGAAAATACGATTGGAGTTTTTCAACATACCCTAACTGTCTTGATCCAGAATACACAGAGTTCAGGTAGAGAAAATAACCGATCGTTTCGCTAGATAAGACCCTTCTTCCTTTGGCTGGGATCGTTTACAAATGCATTTGGGATCGTTTGAAGCCGCATTTAAGCTGCATTTTGGAAGTTCAAACTCACAAGCACCACGGAAGTCCGCTATATGGAGATGATTCCTGAAATGATTTCCTCAAAAAACATAATTTCTTTTTGACTGAAGAAAGAAAGACATGAACATGATTTTGAATGACAATGGGGTGAGTACATTATCTGTAAATTTTTGTTCTGGAAGTGAACTTTTCCTTTAACCTATAATGTTTGTGCCCATATGGGCCCAGGGCTCACTTGCTATGCCACTGTATTGGCGAAACAAATCTGGAAAACTATTCAGTCTGTATTTGTGTTCTGAAGAGTGTCAAAGCTTTCTATTTACAGCGTGTTTTGAGCGTTAAGCAGTGTAGCCAATCACAGACATGTCTGTTCATTTCTTGAATGCAATGGCCAATCAGAGGTATTTAAGTCTGAATCCACTCACCACTCAAAAAGCTTCAAATTTTACCTATTAAAATAGTATACCAAGCTAAGAATGCTTACTAACATTTATAAAACTACCTCTAGACAAACATCAAGAAAAACTCCACAGAACGTTTTTCTAAAAACAAAGCACAGTTTATTAAACATCCAGTAACAAACAAACAGCCCATATGAATCAAGAAAAACAATACTTCTGCTTTTGTTAGCAAATTTTACACACAGGTTTCTATACAATCCTATTGCAGGGGTTTACGCATGAAGTAAAGATTTAAAGAGCAGATCTGGCTTTATTCTTTAGAGATCTCCTGAGATGCTTTTCAAATGAACTAGTTTGGGTGACAGCTACTGTTAAAATAGAAACTAAATCACGTTTGGGTTATTTTTATGTTGTTTGTTCTAGATGTGCTGAAACGAAACTAGGCTCAGATATCACAGAGGTTATTAATGCAGAGCAGAAGCTTTATACACCAGGAGCTGATGAGGTTAAACATGATGTAATGATTGTCCCAATGCAGTATTCACAGGTGTGTTATGCTGTATTGTCAATATAGTACACTGCTGTGTGATAATTCACTGGCCCTCACTAAACCTGTCTATCAGGCATCCTTTCCAGTTTTGATGGTAAAGGTGTGTATTTAGACTGTGTTCACTGATATGATCACACGATCAATTGAAAGCGTTTATGAACTATGTGCATCTGGCCTATCAAAGCTGACACGAGGCTGCTGTGACAGTTTGACATATTACACCTGGCAGCACATACAACATACGGAACAAGTATACAGTCAAACATAAACCGATAACACGTGAAATACCTGGACATTCCTACACAATACATTAATGTGTTTAAAAATAATAAATTAAGCAAGAAATTGGGTTTAAGGCTTTTGGGGTTTCTTCCTGGACATTGTGTGGGTATTTAAAAAATAAATAAATAAAGTTTGAGGTTTTTTTTTTCTTTGCTTTGTTCTTTTAAATAAATTAATACTTTTACTGAACAGGGATGCATTAAAATATTCAGTCTTGGGGGAAAAAAAGTACAGCCGTTTTGACATTGCTAATAAGAAGAAATCAGAATATAATGATTTCTGAAGGATCATGTAACATTAAATACTGAAGATATGGCTGTTGAAAATTATGGTTATTTCATTTTTACTGTGTTTTTGATGATATTAATGCAGCCTTGGTGAGTAAAAAGACCTCAAAGAGACCTTTTAAAAACATTTTAAAAATCTTATTGATCACAGACTTTTGAATGTTAGGATAAATAAGTGCTGAACTGTAATAACGTTAGGTGACAAATTGTTGTAATTTCAGTAAGTAAACTCAGACACAAAAAAGAAAACAACATTCTCTGTTCAATTCCTATGTTTCCTCTTTTAAGACATTCAAAAACCTCATTATGCCTAATGACATCATTTAGGACACTCATGACCGCATACTATAAAAACTGAATACATTACAGGTTAAATGGTGGATGATCAGTTATTTCTACATGCAGGTATTTGTACAATAATTCTTACCTGTCAAATAGTCTACATTCTTTAAATTAATGAACCTGTGAAAAATATATCTACTGCAATATGTCGGATCACTAAATTCCTTTTCGCATTCATTCATCAACCACATTCTATCTCATCCTGTCATCATTTTTACTCTTGTATTGTTCCAAACCCGTATTTTAATTTGAAATTGAATGATGTACAGTTGAAGTCAAAAGTTTACATACACCTTGCAGAACTTGCAAAATGTTATTTATTTTACCAAAATAAGAGGGATCATACAAAATGCATGTTATTTTTTATTTAGTACTGACCTGAATAAGATATTTCACATAAAAGACGTTTACATATAGTTTACAAGAGAAAATAATAGCTGAATTTATAAAAATGACCCTGTTCAAAAGTTTATACATGCTTGATTCTTAATACTTTGTTGTAACCTGAGACATCAATGATTTTTTGTTGTTGTTTTTTGTTTTTGTTTTTTTTAGTGATAGTTGTTTATGAGTTCCTTGTTTGTCCTGAACAGTTAAACTGCCTGCAGTTTTTTCAGACAAATCCTTCAGTTTCCACAAATTCTTTGGTTTTTCAGCATATTTGTGTATTTGAACCTTTTCCAACAATGATGATTTTTATACCCATCTTTTCACATTGAGGACAACTGAGGGACTCATATGCAACTATTACAGAAGGTTCAAACTCTCACTGATGCTTCACAAGGAAAAATGATGCATCTGTGAAGAGGTTGGGGTGGGTGGGTGAAAACTTTTTGAATTTGAAAAATGCTCTTAATGCATCGCTTTTCCTTCTGAAGGATCAGTGTTTGAACCTTCTGTAATAGTTGCCAATGAGTGCCTCAGTTGTCGTCATTGTAAAAAGATGGATCTCAAAATCATACAGTCATTGTTGGAAAGGGTTCAAATACACAAAAATGATGAAACACCAAAGAATCTGTAGGACCTAAAGGACTTTTCTAAAGAACAGTGGGCAGTTTAACTGTTCAGGACAAACAAGGGACTCACGAACAACTATCACTAAACACACAAAAAACACAGCTGTGGATTGTTCAGGTCCAACACAGTATTAAGAATCAAGTATATGTAAACTTTTGAACAGGCTCATTTTTATAAATTCAACTATTATTTTCTCTTGTGGATTATTTACACATCTTTTATGAGAAATATCTTATTCAGGTCAGTATCAAATAAAAAATAACATGCATTTTGTATGTAAACTTTTCACTTTAACTGTATACTGAGCTTTAAATGTAAGCATAAAACTGAGGAATTGAGTTTCTGTATTTTCTCACTGGAGCTCTAAAATTATTTAGAGAATTATAAATGTTAAACCTGATGTGCCATATTTAAATATATGTAAACACAAATGAGATTTAAGAGCTTTTTTGATTTACTTTCATTGTATGGAAAGAGCAGCATTTACATTTGTCAAAAAAATCTCTTGTGAGTCTGGAACAGCATGAGTAAATGATAACCCAATTCTCATTTTTGGTTAAACTTTTCCTGTAAAACCCTTCATACAACTAAACATACAATAACAACCAACTACTGGTCTGTTTACGACTCTCAAAGTTCTAAAACACATCACTCTAAGCCTTAATAAAGACATTCAATGATGTTACTACTCCTAGCTCTGCAATTCCAACAATTCCAGTTTACTTGTAGTTTCTCAATCTATTAATCACCAAAGGTCTCACTGGGCATAATGGAGCAGACAAATAAACGCTACAGGAAACACTTTGTACAGTAAGTGCACATTCCAAATGATATGATATAATATAAATGACATTTAATGTTGACGTATAGCATGTAACATGCTAGAATCTCTTTCCACCAGCCCAAGTTCTCGTCTCATAAGGTGTGTCCCATACTGCTGCTGACCAGTCCTTTAACGTTTGTCACAGGTCTGACGTCGTGTAGCTGTTTGCGTCGGTCTATAAACGCAGCGAGTCTGACGGTGTCTAATGGTGTTTTGGAGTAATCGCCACTATGAGCGCTGACCCACGGGTGCTGCAGACACGTGGCTGAGCTAGGCCTCTTCCTGGGGTCGTGGTTGAGCGTGGACACAATGAAGTCTTTGGCAGCCTGGCTAACACCACTGAAGTACTCCTCAGGAAAGCAGAAGTCCAGCCTGCAGATGTTGACACAGGTCTCCTCCAGACTCTCATCCAGAAACGGGGAGACTCCGCTGAGCATGACGTAGGCCAGCACCCCTACACTCCACACGTCTGTGGACAGGGACACCGGGGTGCCCTGGATGAGCTCTGGAGCGGCAAACTCAGGGTTCCCCAGGAGGAGATGCACATAGCGGTGACCCGAAACCTGTACAGCATCGCCTAGATCTGAGAGCTTCACGCAGGGCACGGGCACGTGGAGGTCCACCAATAGGTTTTCAGGCTAAAGAATGAGAAAGAGTTGAAATCTCAAGACTTTGCACTAGGTTTCTAAGCTCACCTTTAGCGGTCACCCACTTATCTGCTGTTTGCTTGCACAAAACTTAAATTGCTATGAGTGTTTTTTAGCACATTGATATTTGGTTGTGATATTTGAGTGTTGTTAGGCGTTATACAAATCTTCATAGAAAAACAGTACACACCCTCTGGGCAACTAGTTTTGGCATGTACGACCTACTCCTATCTACCTGAATGTAGAAATACGAGACTCAGGACACTGACTGTTTTCTGTAATGCTATGGCTGGGTGGGGGGCTGGGTTGCTTTGGATAAGTGTCTGCTAAAAGATAAGTTTTTACTAAATAAGCTGTAAATATCTGTTGCATGCTGATGTGGTGGTATAATGTTTCACCTTGAGGTCCAGGTGAGCTACTCTGCATGTGTGCAGGTGCTGCAGAGCTTCCAGAGTGTCTTTAATGAAGAATCCCACCTTCTCCTCCATCAGCTCATCGTGAGCCACTAGATAGTCCAGCAGACGCCCATCCTCAACACTGAACACATAAAAATATGATCATATCATTGCAGGTAATTTTTAAAAATAAGTTCCATTTTAGTTTGTGTGTGTGTGTTCCACAAGGTGAATCTTCATTCTGTTCCACACAATAAAAACTGAGTGCATAGGGCCTAGAGGTTGACAGGGGCCCACTAAGATATTGTGGAACCCCCCCAATACCAAATTTAATACACAGGGCCCAGAATTCCTAGTGATGCCCCTGATCAAGACATAAGATAATCCCCATTGGGGCCCTGGAATAGCACCATGATTCTGTGCCCCTCTCTATGCCCATAACTATTGTTTGCTTGCATTTGCTTTCGAAATAGGTTTACTCACAGCTCAAGAACCAGCATGTAGGCCGTGGGCGACTCATAGGTATCAATCAGCGCCACCAGCTGTGGATGCTGGACATGACGCAGGATATCGGCCTCATGGGCCACCTGGTCTTTCTTCTGCATCTTCTTATTGACAAACTTCACAGCAACCTCCTTCTTACTGGCTTTACTGAGACACTTCCTCACCACTGAGAAACGACCCCTAAAAACAGAAATCATTTTGAGACAGCTGAGTTTGGTACTGACAGGATAAAGGATGATGGACTTTCATTTTAATAAAAGTAAAAAAATAAAAAATAAATAAAATAAATAAACAAAATGTTACCGTCCAATTTCACATAATTCTGTGAATGCTGAATCAAAGTTTTCTTTCCACTGGATTCCAGTGCCGTCATATGTTGAGGCTTCATTAAAGAGAAGAAAAAAATAGTATAAGAAATGTGTTTGGAACAGAAGAAATACACTGACCATTCTATTCCAAAATCTAGTGTGCCTACAGAGAGTACTTCATAGGCATCATAAATGTGCTTTCGACATAAAGGCTTTTCCAAAAGGCATAGGTCGCATATTCTGTCTAGAAAACTTTATTTTGGCTAAAATGGAAGGAAGCATTACATGTATCTTTTGCTGAAAAGTCAACTCCAAATTGCATTGCAACAAGCTCTATTATTTATTTATGTTTGCAATTTTAAAACTATATAAGGATCTAGAATGCATGTGCATTTTATTAATAATGGCACAGCTGGTGGTATGGCAGCCTGAGTTGTGGGTTTATGAACTCTGTTCAAAGAGTTTAAGAGATTGTTTACCCCAAAAATTATAAACTGTCATAATTTATTAATCTTTTTTTCCAAATGGGAGTTAATCTTGCTTAATAAGTGTACTTTTGTTCACTGTTAGATCAATATGATTTTTGTTTTTGGTGACGCTTTATCACTTTATTTCATTATTGAATGATTCATTTGAATAGATTTTTGCATAT